>NC_043003.1:65715359-65785359 GCF_006345805.1 Octopus sinensis | reverse complement strand
ACATGAGATGAAAGTAGCGTTACTACAAGAGAGACATCTTCTTGTGCTGAAGTTTGCGCTGAAGTACGGTAATGGCTGACACAGAATTGACTTTGTTTAATAACTACTTCAATACCAATAAGGATTAAGTGACCGTGAATAAAAGAAAAAATATATACGTATACACTTAAAGGAAATTAAAAGAAATGTTATTAAAATTACATTAACTAATATCGCAAATAACTTTTAGAGACAAATTAAAAATTGTTGCTTAATCGGAAAATTGCATATGCAATGCCAAAACTCTGTTCAATCGTGGTTTCATTTTACCTTATTCATCTCAAATGAAGCGTTTAAATGGAATTTGATATCAAACGTGTTGAATATAAAAACTGTGTAGGAAATGTGTAGAAAGAATATTGGGAAACGTATTTCAGTTCACAAGAGAAGTTAATTCTAGCAATGAGAAATGCTTAAATGGTGGATATATTTTCTCTTCGCTAATAAAATAAATGGAAATATTTCTTCATAATGTTTAATCAAGTTAGGGTACCCTAAAGCAATAACGAAAATCAGCGTAGAAAGACAATACTGTAATGTACATAAAACGGTTTTCCCTCTCTGCATATATATATATATATATATATATATATATATGCATATATAGCTATGTCTTTATGTGTGTGTGTATGTCAAGGCGAGTGGAATTTTGGCTTGGGTGCTGCACTTAGGATCGCTAGATCGTGCGTTCTCGAACCGGCCGGCGTATTGTCTTCTTGAACAAAGCACTTCATTTCTCGTTACTCTAGCTCACTCAGGTTAAATGGGGAACACGACGACAGAATAATGTTCCGATCATGTTGGCCTGTTCGACTAGTCAGCGGGTGGCATCATTCGAAGGTTAAAACAATGCAAGCATATCGTGACCAGCGATGTATAAGAACATCCGATAGCATGATCAATACCATGAAATATACTCTCTCTGTTTATTTTCTCTATTCCCTTTTATTGAAGAACATAGGCTCGAAACATAGAAGAATTTTCCCTTTATCCCGAGCGTCAAGCTAATACACTCGCTTGTTGTTCATAAAATTGTCTTCGTCTTTCTCTATATAAATATATAATTGCAGCGTGGAAGGTGTTTATAAGCCATTTAAAAACACACAAAAGCCGTTTGATTCACTTCAACATTTAAAGTTTATTTGTGTTAAAATATTTCGTCGATTTGAACAACCTGTTCACTGACAAGAGATGCAGCACGAAATTTTGTCAGTGAAGAGGTTGCGGTTTCAAAGCGACGAAAATATTCTGACACCAAATAATATTTAAATGTTGAAGTGAATCTAACAGTTCTTGTGTGTTTCACGCTGCAATTATTCTTGTTTCAGCACACGATCTCGGATCAAGTCACTTGCTATGCCAGTACATCTCTGTAAAATATATATACATATATATATATATATATATATATATATATATGTATATATGTATGTATATATGTATGTGTGTGTGTGTATGCATATGTAGTGTTTATGTCATAACAATTTAGGAACGTCGAGAGAATATGAACAGTGGATATCAACGCAGGCAAGGCTATAAATAATAGCGTGTGAATATTCTTTTCTACTCTAGACACAAGGCCCGATATTTTGGGGGAGAGGCCAGTCGATTACATCGATCAAAATACGCAACTAGTTCTTAATTTATCAACCCCGAAATGATGAAAGACAAAGTCGACCTCGATGGAATTTAAACTCAGAACGTAGACAAACGAAATACTGCTAACAATTTCGCCCGGCATGCTAACATTTCTGCCAGCGCGCCGCCTTAAGCGTGTAAATATTGGATAGAAAAGAAATAGAAGGCTGCCCGTGGGAGTAGAGCCCACATCTGTAAACATGGCAAGCAATCTACCACCTAACCAAAGCAGCCCTTCGCATTTCTCCCTAAATTTTAGAAACTTTAATCTTACCCGCGAGAAGTGTATGTTGTCGAGTCCCATAAGTAGCCTTCAAATTTTTCTGTCCAAAGGATTTTAACCCAATGTTTATATGCTATTGTTTATAGTTTTATTTTGTTTTATTTGCTTCGAGATTCATGGCCTACTGACATATGTATTTCTCACACTTCCTTTGTTTGTTCGAACTATTTTCAACCTCAAATATTTTACATGTAGCCTCATGTATTCCATTCACTGATCTGAAGTAAAATAGTGCACACAATGATGAATCATGTTATACTTATCACAGATTGATCTGTAACAACACGGTTCAACGATCCAAAACTGCTTGCCCAGCAATGTCCTCTCCCAGCGACCACCCACAATGCTCAGCTACACAGAATGTACTGACTATCACTTGTGTTTACATCACTGACTCGCAGCCTATTGTGTTTTTATGGATTTATCTCATACCAATCAATATGTGATCAGCGTACAGAAAACATGCAAAGGCGTCTCATACCAACAACAGAAGAAGGTATAGATGATCAAGAAAATATGTGATGGTAAGAGTATTGCAGGAAGGAGCCGTGAATTTAGTCTCAACGAGTCTACCATTCGTTCCATTTACAAAGTGAATGTAGATGATTTACATATCACTGCGCTTTTAAGGAACTAAAATCCCAACATAAACAAACCTTCGTGTATATTTCCTTTTCATAACTTTATAGCGTCGGGGCACGTTTTTGTCAAAATCACCGAGGAATACGGACTTTAATGACTGACCAAATCCGTTGCAGATTTGAACGTTATGTGAATTTAAGATGTAAACATTAAGGCATAGCATGTCTCATCTTTAGGTTCTGCATTATCATGAGCCAATAATATTTCTTCGTTATTTTCCTACACGTGAATCACAGAATCACGAAGGTTGTGAAAAGAAATAAAACAGGAAATACGATGGAGATATTTCCTAACCAGTATTGGTCTATAACTGCCTTATTTATTTGTTTTCTCAGTTTATTCAAGCAACATAATTATTTTAGCTACTGCAGAGAACATAAACCTGTGCTGAGCAATATTTCTGCTATATTCAGAACGTTTAAGCTACAAAATAACTCAACCAAATCCATCGGTAGCTAAAGCAAGAGACACGTAACGTAGGCTCGCAAACCATTGCAATAAATTCTGCCTTTGCAAATAAATATTTCAGAGAACTTATGTTATTAAATAATTTTATATTGAAGTACGAGCTTATGATAGAAAAGACATACCTGTATATGAGAGAATTCACATCTGATTTATATATGTTACAGTTACATATATGTTAATGGAATAGTCAATGCGCAGGAGCATTTTCCTTTTGTGGACATCTCATAGATACTGGAGCAATAAGAGTTCAAAAAATCACATTGGAATTCAGAAAACATCTTTTAAAATAGAAAATATTGAATATATATATATTGCCTCATACATGGCTGGCAACAAGAATATTAGGTGTGTAAGAATTATGTGTGAATGGCCTTTCTTAGTGGAGTATTCCTCTATGCATTGAATCCTCTTTAACCAGGTAAATCAATTGTGTTGATGTGTCATACTAGAAGCCCAAGGGGTTGAAAATTAAACATATGGCAGCTTTTGTGAGAAGAAGAATACAATTGCATACAGGGTCGGTAAATTAAGTACCAGTTGCATACTGGGGTCGATGTAATCGATTGGCCTCCTCCCCAATAATTTCGGTCTTTCTGCTTAGAGTAGAAAAGAATATTTTAAAGGCGGCGATCTGGGAGAAACGTTAGCACTCCGGGCAAAATGCTTTGCGGTATTCCGTCTGCCGTTATGTTCTGAGTTCAAATTCCGCCGAGGTTGACTTTGCCTTTCATCCTTTCGGGGTCGATTAAATAAGTACCAGTTACGCACTGGGGTCAATATAATCGACTTAATCCGTTTGTCTGTCCTTGTTTGACCTCTCTGTGTTTAGCTCCTTGTGGGTAGTAAAGAAATAGGTATTTCCTCTACGGCTACGTTCCGAGTTCAAATTCCGCCGAGGTCGACTTAGCCTTTCATCCTTTCGGGGTCGATAAATTAAGTACCAGTTGCGTAGTGAAGTCGATGTTATCGACTGGCCCCCTTCTCCAAAATTTCGAGCCTGGTGCCTAGAATAGAAAAGGAATTTAAAGTGAAAATATAAAGACAGATGAAATTGCTATCGATTCTGCTAACTCCATGCCTTAAAATATCCGACTAATATTACTATTAGAAAAAGCAGGAAGCCTGAAATTTCCTGCTATAATCCGCTCTTCACCAATAATATTGAAACTTCTTTTGAAGATCTTTTATAAATTATTGGCTAGAAATTTTCTCATCATCATAAATATCACGAAATTCTTTTTTTTTTTTTCTTTATTGGAAAACTCTACAACATTCATATTTTCCAAAATCTCATTTGGCATCATTCAAATTCATATACATTTCAAAATTCCATTTGGCACAGTCTACGATTTACTTATACGTTCTTCGTTCTTTCTAAATCATTTCTTCGTCTTATATTACTTTACATTATTTTACATTTAATCTTAATTTACTGCCTTTTTTTCTTATCTATTTCATATTTGAAAATATTTTGTGTCTGCTTCTAACACGCTCTAGTCTTTTTTTTTAACTCACTATAATAAAACAACTTCGCACAGCCCCTTTCTCTCTCTATCTATCTCTCCATCTCTCCCTCATCTCTCTGATTTTTATATAGGCAGCATTCGATTGAATTATGATTGTTATATATATAAGAATACACACACGTGTGTGTATTTCTACCTTCGGTTGTATCAATACATGCACATAAGTGTATGTTTATCTACATTCTTGTATGTAAACACTTATACACACAAACGCACGCACACACACACACACACACACATTCACGTGTGTGTATATTTGTGTGGAGTGGAGTGCCTGTGTATATATTTGCGTATATTTGTATATATAATGTATATGTATATGTATATATAAATAAATACTTATATATAAACATGAATATAGACATGTATGTGTAACCACGTAAGTGTAGTATGTATGCGTATGGATGTTTTTGTGGTGATATGTGTGTGGTTAAATCTATGTTTACATATGGCGGCCGATCAGCGGTACTACATTATTTTCCGATAGAAATAGCCAGAACACATTAACTTTTCTTTCTTTAATTATCTGTAAGCAGATCCTATGTTTGGATACCTCTTGTCTTCATTTTCGTCTTTGCCTCATCCAGCACCAAATTTTTATCTGGTTCTCTTCCCCTTTTCCTTTTCCATTTTATCTTTAATACACTTTCATTCATCATTTCCTTTTCTAGCTTATCTCGGCAAATGTGTCTTTTTTTGGTATGTTTAATCATTCATTTATCTATTTGCACATATATTTATATTCTCTTTTACTCTTCCTTTTTAGTATCCCACTCTTACTCTACCGACTTATTTTCTCTCTGTATTTAACTCTCCATTGAATTTGGGCAGATTTTCTAAGACTCTCCGCCAATTACAATACAATGGACAAATATTTATGCTTATGTAACGTCATCTATTGAATTGTGAACTGACCAAGTTTGCATAACGCAACAGTTATTATTTTTTTAGCAGTTACTCGAAACGTATGTATTAAATGCATTCAAAATGTTAATATTTCTGATTATACCGATACAGATACGCGCCCGCACATTTATATATTCATAAATGCAAACGTACATACATACACACAAATATACATCTATGTATATATATAGCATACATATATATATTTATACACATATACAAACATATGTGTATATACACAAACATGCATACATGCATACCTACCTACCTACATACATACATACATACATACATACATACACACACACACACACACACACACACACACACACACACCACACACACACACACACACATATATATATATTATATATATATATATATATATATATAATATATATATATATTGAAGGTGCAGTGGTTAAGATGTTGCACTCACAATTGCGAGATCGTGGGTTCGATTCCCAGAGCGGGCGTTGCGTTGTGTTCTAGAGCTAAGCACTTAATTTCACGTAACTCTGCGGTCACTTCGATATCTGATGTGTGCCACCCGTTGCACCAGTACAGGTAATGTTGATCTGATGGAGGGAGTGAGCTTATGTCTACACAAATATTCGATCACTATAAACAGACCATTTGTGTGGTTGTTCGGTAAGAAACTGTCGATCCCCCATACGTCTTCTAACGAAGAGTCCATCATACATACATACATACATACGTACATATATATATATATATATATATATATATATATATATATATATATATATATATATATTAGTAAAAAGTAGGGGATTGTCCCAAAACGATTTCCAGTTTGCTCCCAGTTATTCAAAATAACAGTGTAGCACAAAACGGCGGTGCATCAGCATGGCCGCAGCTCTGAGCTGACACTAGAAAAAAAAATATATATATATACATGCATAATGAAGGTATGTGTGTATGTTTGTGTGTCTGTGTTTGTCCCCCACCATCGCTTGACAGCCTATCTTTGGTGTTTTTACGTTCCCGCTAGCTAGCGGTTCGGCAAAAGGCACCAATAGAATAAATATAGGCTTACAAAGAATAAGTCCTGGGAAAAAGTTGTTCGACTAACGGTGGTGCTCCAGCATATCCGTAGTCAAATGATTCAAACAGGTGAAATAATAAAAGAAAGAATAGAAAGATGCTATTGGTACTTCGGAGTAACCCTTATTTTTAATGTTGTCCATATATAATATATATATATATATATATATATATCCGCCATGTGCCCTTGCGTGAGTCATTTCATTTCACGCAGCGTTACTTCACCAAGATAGTAGGGCGTGCGAAGGACACAACCATACACACACAATAATGCGCACACACATCTACATGCACAAGCACCCGCACACATATACATTTATTTTATACATACATACATGCATACATACATACATACATATATGTATATATATAGGCGCAGGAGTGGCTGTGTGGTAAGTAGCTTGCTTACCAACCACATGGTTCCGGGTTCAGTCCCACTGCGTGGCACCTTGGGCAAGTGTCTTCTACTATAGCCTCGGGCTGACCAAAGTCTTGTGAGTGGATTTGGTAGACGGAAACTGAAAGAAGCCCGTCGTATATATGTATATATATATATGTGTGTGCGTGTGTGCTTGTGTGTCTGTGTTTGTCCCCCTAGCATTGCTTGACAACCGATGCTGGTGTGTTTATGTCCCCGTCACTTAGCGGTTCGGCAAAAGAGACCGATAGAATAAGTACTGGGCTTACAAAGAATAAGTCCCCGGGTCGAGTTGCTCGACTAAAGGCGGTGCTCCAGCATGGCTGCAGTCAAATAACTGAAACAAGTAAAAGAGTATATATTCATTGATATACAACACGTTGTATCTGTAAACGTCATGACAAATTTCGCTGTAATTCCCTGAAGCGACGTATCCAGAATATTTAAACCATACGAAGTCTCCGATAGATGCAGGTTGGAAAACAAAGGCATATGGCGCTCAACTCATAGAATATGAAATAATGTTGTTTTACTATGGTATCAGAGAAAAAAAAAAGAAATATATATAATAGTAGATTATTTAGTAAAGGAAAGGGAAAGTTAAAAAGGGAATAGTTACTACAAGGAACATACAGGATAAAAAGAAAAACTGACGCAATTAAATTAATGTTGTATGGCATATTAGCGTAAAATAAAAAGGGATTGTAAATTTAATAATAGATAAGAAGGCTTCAACGAGTTTTGTGATGTAACTCTACAGCAGCAGTGGAGAATTTACTTTAGCAGTGATAAGCACGCCAACACGTGCATACACGTATATATTCATATATATATCTTTTTTACTCTTTTACTCTTTTACTTGTTTCAGTCATTTGACTGCGGTCATGCTGGAGCACCGCCTTTAGTCGAGCAAATCGACCCTGGGACTTATTCTTTGGAAGCCCAGTACTTATTCTATCGGTCTCTTTTGCCGAACCGCTAAGTATATATATATATATATATATATATAATATATATATATATACGAGAGGGATACTGAAAACTTCCCGGCTCTAAGAGTATCACGGAAAGGCTTGGTTGGAGGACCAAACTTCCTAGTTCTTTTACAAGGCTTGGAAAAATTGCAATAAGTGTGTGAATCTGAGACGGGAATATGCTGAATAGAATCATTTATCGAAAGCCAGGTACTTTTCAGCAACCCTTCGTATATGTATGCTGAATCATAAATGCATATACCTATACGTATATACATGTATTACGCATGTACATCAATTAATTTTTATATAGACGATGAACGATCAAGAAGTGTTGGAACTGGTGCTATAAAAAGAAAGCTACAACACATTAATTTGGCATTTAATCTCCTTCGAAGTAGTTCCCTTCTGAGGCTGCGCCCTTTATCCATCCTCATTTCCATTGATGGAAGCAATCCTGGAACTACTTTTTCTGCGGGTTGCGAGCTGCTCCCTCGTGGCGTTCTCTCGGATTTTCTCGACGTCTTGAAATTTTGTTCCATTCATGTGCGATGTGATTTTTGGAAAGGTTCTTGGTCGTAATAGCCTTCAAACCGTGTCTCTTTCCACGCCCGAACTCAAGTACATCATATTTCCTTTGTCATGGTCACTGATACAACGTCTTAGGTGAGGTGATACGATCACACTCTATACACTTTACTTCCAAGCACAGCTATATAAATTTTTTTTAAAAAAACAACCGAAAGTGAGCGAGGACATTATAACTTAGTGTACGTGCACAACAGATTCAAAGCTCAACCTGTGCCTTGCAGATTCACTTTGCTATCTTTAGCTCTGTCACAATCTTTTTTCTTTTAGCAGACCTCTTACAATGAATATGGCGCATTCATTGATAACGTAACATACTGGAAAAGTGGATTCAATAATGCAGAAATATATGTAAACAAGAAGTTAATCAGCTAAATATTTAGTGTCGGAGCGTTTAGACTTGGGCAGTAATTCCAGTTATTCTGTAGAAATGTAAATGATTTTAAGTATAAGGTATGTCTCGCCTGGTTATATTTATCCTTATTTAATCACATTTAGGCGGCCAACTGGCAGAAACGTTAGCACGCCGGGCGAAATGCTTAGCGGTATTTCATCTGCCGTTACATTCTGAGTTCAAATTCCGCCGAGGTCAACTTTGAATTTCATCCTTTCGGGGTCGATAAACTAAGTACCAGTTAAACACTGGGGTCGATGTAATCGACTTAATCCGTTTGTCTGTCCTTGTTTGTCCTCTCTGTGTTTAACTCCTCGTGGGTAGTAAAGAAATTGGTATTTCATCTGCCGTTACGTTCTGAGTTCAAATTCCGCCGAGGTCGACTTTGCCTTTCATCCTTTCGGAATCGATAAAATAAGTAACAGATGCACACTTAGGTCGACGTAATCCACTTAACCTCTTCCCCCAAATTGCTGCCCTTTTGGCAAAATTTGAAACCATTATTTAGCCTCGTTTTTACAGAATTTAGATCTTTCGATGGTGTTTCACTAGTTATGGAAATAGTTAACATATTGCAATTGAAGATTTTGTTATATCCTTCTCATCTATCACACTCTGGATAAGGAATTATTGAAGCGTTGTTCTTTGACTTGTCATTCCATCATGCCTATATACTGCTCAGGCAGTTCTTCTAGATTTGGCATGCTGTGCCTCAGTAACGGTAACTTTCCTTTAGAATGTGTCCACTTCAATATTATAAGGTCAATTAAGTGTAGTTCGTCATGAGATAGCTATACCAGTAGATATGCGTATACACACACACGTGTGTGTGTGTGTGCACAATATACACATCATATATATATATGCGTAACATATCATACATATGCATGTTGTAGATAGATGTATATGATATATGTATCTGTGCGCGCGTGTGTAAATATTTAAATATATAATGTTATATATTACTCATAGTGTATATGCGCGCTTCATTTACATACAGGCACACACATACATAAATACATACATACATGCATGCATGCATACATACATACATACATGCATACATACATACATACATACATACATACATACATACATACATACATACATACATACATGCATGCATACATACAAACATACAGAACGAACGCTAGATAGATGTTTATAAGTAAGTGTGAGAAATAAGTTGTCACTTCTAAATGCTGATAATTAAATATGGAAGATTGAACGGCAAAATTTGGTATATGATTTCCTTTATACTATCGTTTTCATAGAGAAAACAACTTTCAGATAAATATATGTAGTTTATATAGATAACTACTGGAAAACAATACAATCTTTGATATGCACTGATCACAGATAGCTTAATGGAGTCTAGTAAAGAAACATTGAACGAAAAAAGTTATAAAAACAGCTACTACAAAACAAAGCTAGTCGTTCGTGCTTCTGAAAGATAAGCGATCCATTCACAAATAAATGTTTATACAATTGTCCTTCAGATTCATTGATAAAACACATATAGAAACATCCTGCCCTCCCCGAGACACACAGTATATATGCTTATATATTTCTGTATGTGTCTAGAAATTTACATGTATATGCTTATATAGAGATATATATATACATATGCACTCACAAATACACCCACACGAAACATTCATGCATTCATACGTATACTCTTAAAAAAGATGAAGAGATAGCCGTTGTATTGTTATAAGGCAGTGTGTAGCTTCTTGCTAAATTGGAGTCGTATCAAAATTTCTGTGTTAAATTCTGAGAATTAATTAGAAATGAAGAAAAGAAGCGAGAAATCAAAAGACTGAAGAAAAACGAGAAAAAAGAAAATACACAGAATATTAGTAAGGGAAGATCAAAATAACAATGAATCAAATGTACTGGAAAAGATTAACAATACAAGAACAATACACATATGTACATGTGTGTATATATATATATATATATATATAAGGTACATATATATGTGTGTGTGTGTGTGTGTATAAACATACACACATGCAAGCAAACACAGCCCTGACCTAGGAAGGATATATAGACACCAAGATAACATGAAATAATTCTTTTTGGATCTCGAAGGAAGATAAAGCTATAAATATTAGTTTTAAATATTGGGTTAAATAATCCTTCGAAAAAGAAAGTCGAACATTGCCGTGATTACAGCAGATTTGAGTTCAAGTCCCACGTGCTGCCAAAGTGTTTTTAATGCAAGAAATATATGCTATTTTATATAGCTTATATGCTTCGAGATCCATCATTCCAAAGAAAGAAGCTTCTATCTATCTATCTATCTATCTATCTATCTATCTATCTATCTATCTATCTATCTCTATATCTATCTATCTATCTATATATATATATATATATATATATATCATATTATATATATATATATATATATAGACACATCATATATAAATATATATCGAGCATTAAACTAATACGTCTGCTTGTTGTTCCTTTAAATGTTTGTTTTCTGTAAATTTGAAATATATGTCTGTTTGTCTGTTTACTATCTCTCTACTCGTGTGTGTGTGTGTGTGTGTGTGTGTGTGTGTGTGTGTGTGTGTGTGTGTGTGTGTGTGTGTTTCGATTCCCTATGTAGAAACATAATATACAATGCCAGAATCGTTAGCTCACAGGCAAAATTTCTCTCCAGCCTTTTGTCTGTCCTCGGGCTCTGAGTCCAAATTCTGCAAGAAGTTGACTTTGTCTTATCGTTTCAGGATCGATAAAATAAGAACCTGCTGAGAACTGGGTTTTATGTAATCGTCTTACCCCTACCCCCGAACTTGAGCAGAAATTTGAAACCTTTAAAGGCGGCAAGCAGTCAGAATCATTAGCACGGCGGACAAAATGCTTAGCGGCATTTCATTCGTCATTACGTTATTTATTAAATTTCCGCTGCGGTCCACTTGTCAACTTTGCTTTTCATCATTTCGAGGAGCCACAATTTGAAACCAATTTATCGCGCAGTTGCTGTCCTGCAATGTTCTGAATATTTTTGCAATATTTTTGAAATAGTCTATCATCTATTGTTCTGATTACCAACATGTCAGTTATTTCAAATCAGTTTTTTTTTAATTATTAAAGAAATTCATGTTGATAAGGGTCATTCGACACAAACAATGTTTTATTGCTACAAATGTGTCTCATCAAACTGTAGTTATTTGAGAACCAATATATCAATTATTAATTGTGAATCCAGGCAACGACTTTTCCCCTCAAACAAGAGAATATAACCATACATGAAAAAAAAAAACATCATGCATATCTATATTACCTATATTTATCCAGAAGTAATAATGCGAAGAGGTGAAAACGCACAATTATATGTTTGCGTGAATCATACAAAGGATAAACGGGGAAATTAATAAATCATGAAATAAATAAGAGTCCATCACTTACGTTAATTGATATGAACGCAAGTGATAGATGGTGGTGCGTGTGATGGTAATGAAATGGTATGGATGTCAGTTTTCTTTATTTTTACCCTATATTTCCAACTTGTTTTCTCACAGTGACACGAACAGAAACAATTATAAACCATTAGGAAACACCTTAAACAAACAGAGATCATAAACGGAAAGCACATTGCAAGCTGACTGAAAGCCTACTACATGATTCATAGGAGTGATTAATAACGACAACAGGTTGGGATTAATATTACAAATAAAAAGAATTGATATTATATATATATATAAAATGGAAAAAACAAATTCTATACAATATTCATGGTACTATGTGATATGATGTTTGAAAACATCGCTTTCAAGACAATGAAAATTAGTAATGGGATTTGAAGGTGCCAGTTAATTTTCATCTGCCATAATTCTATTACATGTTTGAACATAGGATTTAGTCTAACTAACGAGTGCTATTTATATAAAACAGGTGCCATGTCCAGATTGGAAGACACAGGCGATCATGTCCTTCCGAAATTCTAAGTTCTTTGTTTTCTGCCACAGTTCCACGTCCTGTGTTTAATGCACCTTTCTTCCACCCAGTCATGCCTTTCTCAAGGGGGGGGGGGATTTACAAATTCCACATAGTTACCAACGCGTTTTAACACAGGTTATGCAACATTGTTGTTCTTGAATGTTTTAACTCAAGTAACAATCAGATTCCTCCCCACGTCCTTACCTGATGCAAGATTTTTCCGGATATTATTATCGATAATAATATTTTTAAGTGTGTCTATAAGGCAGTCTTTGAAACGATTGCATGTGTTGCACTGGGGACGTTTTTTTGCTCCAACCCACAATACAGATCTTGTTTAGGAATGTGCATGTACTCTAAACAGACAACATGACCAGATCATCAAAGTTGGTGTTTCATGACAATGGACTCGATATTTGTCATTTCCACTCTTGTGTCAGGCACATAAAATATTACGCTGACATCGCTGGAGATGTTAGATATGCCTTCGGTAGGATGTCATGGTCGCGTATCTACACAACAGCGCTGGTAAGGCACATCTGTGAGAGAGGTCAATTTTTTCGTTGCTGCTTTGATTTCCTAGTGCGACCAAAACCTCGATTCAAGCTTTCCAAACGCATCACAAGTTTTAGAATGTCAATAACTGACCGCCTCATCGAGAGTATTAAATGTTAACGGTGTAAGACAAATTTATCTACGGCTTCCAACTTTTACCATTCCCTAGTAAATAGATAGTGAAGCATATGGTTTGCCTGGCACAGTTTATAGCATGACCACGTTCTGGTAATGTGAGTTCATACATACATACATACATACATACATACATACATACATACATACATACATACATACATACATACATACATACATACATACATACAGACATACATACACACGCATGCACATATATGCTCAGAAAGATAGACGTATATAGTAAAATTTTGATCGTTCTAGCTTTCTGCACTAAGGGTTGCGTATGAAGATGAAGATAAACTTATTATGAGAAATCTGGCTGTGTTCATGTGTAAATATGTGTGTGTATGATTGTGACTGTCTGTGTATGTATGGCATTGTTTTTATTTGTATATGTATGCAAGCATATGTATCTGTATAGATGTGTATGTGTTTGAATATGTATTGACGTATACGCGGAAGTGCAATCCTACACACATCACGATGTGTGTCTCCGCTATATAAACTCTTCTAACGTAACAAAACCTCGTTCCCAGTCAATAAACCATCAGACTCTCAAATTTACTACCGGACGATGTTTTATATTATGCACGTGTTCATCGTCACAGAATCGCAAACAAATGTAAACATGTACAACAGATTGAAATGCACGTAGGCTAACATCATTTTACATTTACGATGCATTCCTATTCATGAGGGCAAACATATATGCACAAGGGAATTTACGATAGAAACAAATGTATATGTCATAAACACACTAAGAAATACACACGTTACATACCAGGCACAGAAATACGTAGACAAATACGGAGATGGACAAAGCCAGGATATCAAACACATAGATTTCAATATGGATTTAGAGAAATGTATATGTAACACATAATTCATTCTGTTTGTGTCCCTATTTCTTTCTCAGTTTCTCTGTACACACACTTTTATAGATAAATATATATGTATGTATGAATGTGTATGTATGTATGTATGCAAGCATATATATCTGTATATCTGCGTATATGTATGTGTATATGCATGTATGTACAGATTTATATATATATATATAATATATATATATATAATATATATATATATATATATATAATATATATATATATATATATATATATATATATATATATATATGTATATATATATATATATATATATATATATATATTATATACATATATATACATACATACATATATATACTTTCTTGCACACACACATTTGCATGTGTATATGCGCATACATTGCGTGTGTGAATTTAAAAGTGAAAACTTGTATATATATATATATATATATATATATATATATATATATATATATATATATATATATAATATATATATATATATATATATATATATATTATATATATATATGTGTGTGTGTGTGTATGCCTAATGTATGTGTGTGGATGTATATATATATATATATATATATAGTATATATACGTATATATATAATATATATATATATATACGTAATATATATATTATATATATACACACACATATATATATATATATTATATATATATATATATATATATATATATATATATATATACATACATACATATATGTGTATATATGTATGTATGAATATATATATATATACGTATAAACATACAAACATATATATATGTATATATACACTTACATATATGCATATGCATATTTACATACATATACACACGTATATCAAACAGACAGATATATAGACAAACATAAATATGTGAGTGAGTGTGTGTGTGCGCTTTGATTTAAGGCGAGTGCATATGACCTTGTCTTCATGTCTTCATGTCTTCATATCAGTTAACTACGTGAATGGGACACTTAGGCTTTTTTCTACATGGGTCAATAAACTGCAAATATATGAATTCAGTGACGCAAACTGAAGCTCATTCATTTACCAAGCGTATGAATTTTTAAGAAACTGTATATCCTCCCACACAAGGATACGTATGCACACAAACACAGACGCGAACACACGCACATATGTGCAGTTGCTAATGAATTAATTGAATACGTGATACGATAAATAGATACGTTTTGTTGAATATACGAACTCAATAACAGAGTCAATTACAAAAAAATTGATCTATGCTTGATTTGCTGTCGGATTCTCTTACGGCTATGGTTGCATCGTTATGAAACGAGATATTTATCGAACTAATACACCTTTCTTACATTATCGATAAACCTGTGTATCCAACGTATATATTGATTCACTGGCCTTGCCTTTATTACACGAACTGTTCCAAGCGTATTTATTGCTGTGAGATATGTGTTGATGTATTTCTGGCCTTCTCATATATATATATATATATATATATATATGAATTTCTATATATGAATAACCTTTTTATAGGTAGTAAATTCACTGCTCATCGTAGGAAACATACAAAAAGAACATGGAATGAAATCTGCCTATGCAGAACTGTACAGAAGACTATGCCGTCTACACAATATCTAACTCTATCTACATCAATCATATTCAAAAATGAAAACAAAAATGAATATTAAATAATATATTTCGTAATACGCATATATAAATACAATATTTGGTGCAATGTCTTTGATTACACGTCTGATGTATCTGTGCTAAACACCGCAGCTAAACAAGAAAATACTTCGCCAGTTTTGTTTTCTCTGATTATATATATATATATATATATATATATATATATATATATATATATATATATATATATATGGTGAAAACAATATATATATATATATGTGTGTGTGTGTGTAGAGAGAGAGAGAGAGGGAGAGAGAGAGAGAGAGAGAGAGAGATACATAATATATATATATATAGTTATATTTCGGGACTCTTTTCCTTGTTTCAGTCATTTGACTGCGACCATCCTGGAGCACCGCCTTTATTGGAACAAATCAATCCCTGGCGTTATTCTTTGTAAGCTTAATACAGAATATATGAGTCACCTTTGCCGAAGTGGTAAGTTACGTGGACGTAAGCACACCGACATATATATACAGAGAATACGAAGTATTTAGTACAGTGGGGATCTAAAACGAATAGGTACGCTGACTAACTTCTATAACTGGTCGTCCATTAGATTGCAATTTCACAGCTGAGGCTAGAGCTAGGAACCCGTATTAGGCTTCTGATTTAGAAACTATATATTAGAGGAAAAGGACAACAATAATCAATGTAGGACGAGTATTTCAAGTCATATATATATATATATATATATATATATATATATATATATATATATATATAAATAGGTGAATGAATTATCCTATGTTTATCGTCACCATGAAAAATTCGTTGAACCGAACCAGGGTAGCAAATTCACGTCAGAAACACGGTTGAAGCGACCTGTCCAGGGTAGAAACTCCGGGTTCATTTGCAGAAATTTGTGTGTTGTATATGAATAAATGAAAGAATGGAGTCGAACGAAGATGTTAACAAAATTACTTTACTCTCGATATATATAGATATATATATATATATATATATATATATATATATATATATATATATATATGTGTGTGTGTATGTGTATATATATATATACATAACAGATGATGTCTGTTTATTTGTACACGCAAGCCTGTGTGTATTCGTGCTTGTGTGCGCACACGCTTATTGAGTGTATGTAGTACGTATGGATTTGTACACTTTTCGACCGATTTTCACCAAACGTTACACACACATTACTTATGTGCTACAGATTGTCATGCACTCTAACATTTCCCCCAGAGCTCTCGCGTCAAGCGAGAAACCGGGAAAACGGTGTTTTACACAGGTTCTCCTTTAAAGACTTCTGCAGTTTTCAACCGATTCTCTCCCTTTTCTCTGTGTTTCTTTCTCTCTTCTATCTCTTTTTCTCAGTCTCTGTTACTTTTACTTACACATGTTTTCACACCCTCTGTAATAGTTCCTCGCTTTTAGTCTATGTCTATCTGTATCTTTCATTCTCTCTCTTCTCTCTCTCTCTCTCTCTCTCTCTCTCTCTCTCTCTCTCTTTAACTCACACTCTTACTAACATATGTTTACAAATTGAATTCCGTGTATTTCAATAAATTGTGCGTAAGAATCTGTTACTCTCTTTTACTCTTTTACTTTTTTCAGTCATTTGACTGCGGCCATGCTGGAGCACCGCCTTTAATCGAGCAACTCGAGCCCAGTACTTATTCTATCGGTCTACCTTTTGTTACGTTTTTGTACGTCCTCTCTAAAAAATAATTTAGTTATTCTTAATTTTTGTTCACCCAGCGTATATAAATTCAGTTTTGCCACACCTGCCTAAAAATTGTCTTCGGTGTATTTCAATTTTGTCGTGCGTAAATATCTTAGTCCTTAAGATGTGTGTACGTTCTCCCTACAGCATTACTTATTTTAAATTGTATGCACTCCGGTTATTTAAATACACTATCTACATTTCTCCATCTATCGAAAAACGTTGTGTGTGCGGTCGTGCATGCGTACCTATGACCGCTATGAGCCGCATTCGGCCGATAAGCCTTTATTACGAACCAATGAGATTTTAACCACGCCACTGAGTGGTCATGCGTTAGAAAAAGCTCTCCTAAAGCGACTCAAGTTTTGTTACTCAAGCTATTTTCTTCTAGAGCTTTATACACTCAATCGGGGTTTGTAAGTTTTGTCAAGAAATTAACTTCCTTGTCTATATATATAAAATTCTTAGTCTCTCTGTTCTCTATATTTTCTCGAACGGGACGACCAACTCAAATCAAATTTTACAAGGTAATAGTATCAGACCACCTGAGTGTCAACGTGTAATTTTTTTCATTTGGATTAAAACAAGATAAATTTAAAGCTAGTTCGGTATAACGTGTCATAACTGAAAGAATAAGATCTATATTGCAATGTCGTATGTTTTTGTTTTTACTTTTATTCTTGCATTTTTCATTCTAAGCCTATAATATTGCTACACTTTTATTGTTTCACTTTTAATTCTACAGTGATAAATAAATGAATAATTTATATTCTAATGTGAACAACATTATGTATCAGCAGCTTTCCGTCATGACAGCGGAATGTGTGTTGGTATATGTGTGCTGAGTAATACAACAAACGGCTGATGGTGAAACTCTTCGCAAAAAACAATTTGGTGGCTGGTCCTAGGTATATAAAAATACACATTTGCCGTTCAATTACAAGTTCATAATTATCCCAGCAGTTGCAAGTTATTTACCATTATATATTTACCCTTAAATTAATGGAGTCTCAATAGAGAAGGGAGATGAGACTCTCCCAAGATCGGCAAAGTCATACCGCAGCACGTCAGATGGAGTCTCAATGCAAAAGGGCGATGAGACTTTCCCATGATCAGTAAATGCATGCTGCAGCACGTCAAATGGAGTTTCAAGACAGAAACGAGATGAGACTTTCTCGAGATGAGCAAAGGCATGCACATACCCCCACCCCAATTTTTCATGACATGTTAGTGCCTGGAATACTCCAACCGGATGTATGACATGTTGCTTAGGCGAATTAGCCCATTATTTACTCTACAAATATTTTGTCACCAATGCTACCTTATCCCGTATCACCTGTTTCAACATAACTGCATTAGATATACAAACTATGCCATTTTAATCCCGAGCAACGCCGGGCGTCTATGCTAGTTTATAAAAAATTAACTAAGGTAAGGTGAATTTGAAGAGAGAGGAGAGAAAAAAGACAAGAATGGGATAGGTGTGGGAAGGAATGAATGAGAGGGAAAGTAAAATAAAATCAAATCTTTCGCTCTCATTCATTCTTTCCTACACCTATTCCATTCCTGACTTTTCTGGCCATGAGTCAGTTATGGACGAAAGAGTGATTGATACTATGCAACAAAGACCTATCATTGGCTCCTTAAATTCCACGCCCGCAATAGATGAAGTAATGGCATAAATGAGTAAATTGAATCTTGGCAGGGCACCTGGAAAGGATGGAATTTGTGCTGTGATCTTGCGATTTAGTGGTGACTAGCAGCATAGCCCTGCGTTGCCCGGGTATGTAAGAGCCCCTAGTAGGCAACGACTAATCCCAATCTAGTCCTTTCCCTCTAGGGAACGAAGGCGCATGTGTAGGTTGCAATATCTTCTCTTCACTCCCAAATAACTATCAAACAGCTATCGATAATTCAACCCAACCAATTCCTACCAGGAAGAAATTACATTCGAGACTTTACCCCCAACACCGCCACTTTTGCTAATAGCTGCTGCAGCCGCAAGTTATTCGAATACTTTTTTTGTTTACACTTTCTTTATAACTACCACCCCAAACATTTTACCTTAAATGTTTGACGTACCCTAAGGGTCGTCGGACGCTACTTGCAAACTCTTGGTTTATTATAAACCGCTTTTGTCGTGTGCATCAAAAAACCTTTTCCATTCGTTTGTTCAGTTTGGTCACTTTTGACTTTTTGGTTGTTGTCACATTGCTGCCCGTTTTTTGCCGTTTTTGTACATTTTTATACATTTTGGGATACTTACCCCACGTGTTCCGAGGGTTAAAAGGGTCGAGTTGCGTCCCCTAGACAGTCTGTAGAAAATGTGTTGCATATAAAAAGCTTAGATTCTCGACCCATGTCGAATTTATCGATTTTTTTTTCAGAACTGGGGGAACTTTTCAAAATTTTCGCTCCGTTAGTTTTGAATTATGACATTGAGCTACGTGTGTGTCAAGTTTCATCAGAATCGGTTGAAAGCCGTGGTCAGGGTGAGGGTACAACCTGACAGACACACAGACACACAGACAGACAAACTGCCGTTTATATATAGAGAGATTACATCCTACAGTCCCTTCATGAACTTATTAGTGCAGCCTGGAGGGACGGTGCAACGCCTAAGGACTTTTCCTCTCTATAAAGGAAAAGTAGCCAGAACAATGTGTGCTAACTAAAGAGGTATTGCTCTACTATCAGATCGTAGTAAATTGTTCCTTTGTACGGAGAGGTAAAAATATTCTACATCAAATTGATTTAATTTGTGATGTTTGTGCTTCGAACCATGTCTTTAAAAGCGATGGTTTATTACCATAGATCTCTGTCCGTAGAACAAGTGATCTTTCTATAAATAGCGTTAAAATGTGCGAATTTGCAAAAGTCAGTATAACATTTGAGAGTATGTTAATCTATATTTAGGACTGATGAGTAAACCGGTATGGAGATCCAGCAGGATTACGACGAGGGCTATGTAAAAATTATCACAGCTACATTCTATATCTAACAGAGACAGAGATGAAATTAAAAAAAAGACTTATCTAAAAGCTTCTTCCATGTAGACATGCATTTCATATCAATATCTGCGGTCGTTAATCTTATATTTTCCATGTTACTCATTGCAGTTCCAGCCTGTGGATAAATAAGAGGATCACAAGTTGTGCTGGTACGTCGCCTTACGTGTAAATTAATAGTATACACTTTCATGTACCCTTCTCTGGTCAAGGTAGAATACATCTTGCTATACGTCTGCTGAAAGCATTCTCGTATTTTGCGGCCATATGATCACTATTTTGTTTCCATTCTAAGCAAGAAATATATCACTTTCCATATTTAACATCCTCAGGTGTATTTCGAAGACAAACACGGAGCAAATCATTGTGGCGAACTACATGCATTCACGCGTTTAGTTTTGCTTGAATTTGACCAACAATATTCTTTCTGAATGATACGAAACGTTTGGTTACTCGCGTTCAAAATACTATTGAAAATGTCATTTAGATATACGCATCAGTCAGTTTCTATATTTATGCTTAATAAATTCTTAGCTTTTGCCTTTGTAACTGCACCTATGTATGTTTTACTATTTGGCCGTACTAGTTTATAGATGGCCAATAAAAATGAGAGATAGATAGATAGGCAGATAGATAGACAGAAAGATAAATAGATAGGTGGTTGGATGATGAGATAGTTGATAAATTGATAGAAAGGGAGATAACTATGATACGTAAATACGCGAACGCAAGAAAATCGCTTCAACATAGCTCATCATACATTCTTGTCAGATGAGGTCCAGTCGGTGCTAATTCGATGAATTTTCATGAAAAAAGTATTGATGTGTCCAGTCAGTTGTTATACATAAGATAATAGTTTTCCTGTCTGATGGTTAAGTCCTAAAACGAACTTGGATATGACAGCATTCTAGGTTGAAGGAATATTTTTTATTGGTTGGATTAATGTAAATTTTTATAATACCAAAAAAAATTGCAAAGATCAAGAATTTGCAAAGATAACCATTATTCTAATGTAATATTAGTCATCAGCGTCTTAGCTGTTGCAGTGATACGTTCCACTCGGCTTACTGGCGAAATATATTCAGAAGACATCAAACAAGAATTCTTCGAACCATAAGCGAAATGTATAAACTATGAAGATAAATTGCATTCAAATAAACAACATATGGTTGTATTTCTTACGTAAACTGAAGAATATTATCGATGCTTTCCTCTACACTAAAGATATATATATATATATATATATATATATTATATATATATATATATATGAATGTATATGCAAATATGTATACGTGTGTGTGTGTAAGTATATATATATATATATATATATATACATATTTACTTACTTGGAAATGGATGCGCAGCGTTCAAATAAATAATAATGCAAATAATATATGAATTAGATATGGAATAACGAAGGAAAGAATGAACAAGTAATACAAAGAATGACCATGTGGAGTAGATAGATAGACGACATCTTTGTATTACTTGTCCTTTTCTTTCCCTCTCATTATTTGCGTATTTAAATAATTTATTTTCGTATTTTATGTTGTGTACTGTTGGTGACGTCCTGCACCTATATATGTATATGTATATATGTATATATATATATATATATATATATATATATATATATATATATATAGTTGATCCAAACAAGAAAGCACAAAAAAAACACACCAACGCGAGGAGGTGGAACAAATATAGTATTATTGGACGCTCAGGAAAGAAGGAAAGAAGGAGGGTTTAACGTTTCGAGCGGAGTTCCTCGTCGGAAACGTAGGAGAAGGAAAGATCCAGAGAAGGGAAGACAGAGGGAAAAAATCGCCAACGGTACACACGAGGTGATATTATATATATATATATATATATATATATATATATATATATATATATATATATATATATATATATATATATATATATATATATATGGTTTTTAGGCTTGCTAGATTCTTTATATGACTCCGTCTGTTGAAGCATATTTTGTTGTGTCTGTGGGGAATCATTTTCTTTTTGTGCCTTAAAATTTAAGACACTCGCCGGTAAAATTTCCACTTATTTCTTATTTTTATTTTCCTAAAATTTTCGTTGAGTCTTGTAACCTTTTGAAGAGTCTTCGGATCTTTCCAGTTACAAAATTGCGAGGAACTTTGGTAGATTTTGATGATAAATTATGGAATAGATCTGAAACTCTAAGTAAGCACGGATCGAACCTATAACCAAAGTCGTTACGGTCATGACCATACTGTTCTACTTTTAGACATGGTGTATCTAAGAATGCTTTGACGAATGAATGTGTGTTCATGTATTATGGTATTCTTTCGATTTCGTCGTTAAACTGCAGCCCTGCTGGAGCACTGCCTTGAAGCTTGGTTATTATTCAATTGCATTCTTTTATGGAATCACAAAGTTACGGAGGCGTAAAAAAACCAACAACAGTTGTCAAGTGGTGGCCTGTGACACACAGTCACGCGCACACATACGTTCAAATGTATATACACGCACATATATATATATATAACGGGTTTTTTTTTCAGTTTCGTCTTCCAACTCCAATATCTAGGCTTTGATCTGCCCAAGGTTCCACGTAGTGGGCCTGAACCCAGAACCCTTCGTTTAGGAAGCAATTTTCGTATCTTATACGTAGCGATATTTTAAAATTAAAAATGGGGGCTAGTTTAGCAGGGCCTGTACAACCAAACGAGAATCTTCTTTGAGAGCTCTCACACACACACACCACACACACACACACACACACACATATATATATATATATATATATTTAAACAACGCAGGAGACGTCTTTCAAAGACGGATATTGAAGACGCATGAGAGTATTTTATATAATCAACACGTTTCTTTCTACTTAAATTATAATTTCTAAGTCACTCAATAACCTGTTTCAACTAAAGAATTTATTTTATATTTTTATTTATTTTATATTTTTACATTTTCTTTATTTTCCTTCTTTCTTTTTTACATTTTTTCTTCTCTTTTCTTTTTCGAAAGCTTCAATTAGCGTTTTAAATATTTTTGAAATGACAGATTCAATTATTAGTTTGTTTGCTGTTGAGACAAGTGTGTCTATAATATGATATTATATTCCATATGTTTTACAGTGCAAAATCATATATATCTGAAAACATATCTACTTTACGCACATTAGAAAATAAAAAGTGTTGCTGTTTAAGTTTCCACTGACTGTATATGTGTATATATGTACATACATACACATACACACATCCAGGCACAAACATAAATTCAGACATGTGCGTATGTTTGTGTGTGTGTCTGTGTGTGGCTGTTTTGAGACAAGATGTTTTAGCGAAGACACTATATAATGAGATCCGTCGGAAGAATAAGCCTGAAGCCAAAAAAATAAAAACCCACAGTATGGTAGAAGCCATAGCCCTTTGTAATAACAAGGTGTACCGGCGGAATTTCCCAGTGAAAAGATCAATAAAACGTAAACAAAATAGACCTGTCATAGGGATTTGGGCAAGAGAAATGAAACTGTACAATTGTGGAAACTGGCTGCCCAGTGGATGTTAAATTAAAGCTAAAGATACCTGCGCTGAACTGTTGAGAACTCAACAGCTACTTTACCCAGATTACAAGTTCAGGTTTATACCTGTAATTATTGGCGCACTAGGATATATTGAGAAATTAGGCTTCCCAATGCCAGAAAGGTGAAAGCTGATTTGAAGACTATGGATCCATGGCCATCAGTGGAACTGAAAAAATCTGTAACACTTTCCAGCAGTTTATTATTTAAGTATATAAGAGTATGTTTAGATATGCAACTATATATATATATATGTATGTATATAAAATGTGTACAATTACTCAATAGTCAAGATAAAACTCTGAGTTTTATATATACATATATATATATATATATATATATATATATATATATATATATATATATATGTATATATATAAAATGTGTACAATTACTCAATAGTCAAGATAAAACTCTGAGTTTCAGATGCCGAAGTGGAAATCTACCACATTATCTCTTCGGTTATCTGGCCATCTGAAAAAACGCTATGAAAAAATACCGTTATATAAAGGGAAATTACTGTGTTATAATTCTGCTACTTATATAAAATAAGATTAAAATTTCATAGTAAAACACGTAAACATGGCTAGTCATACGCTCACATGTGCGCTCGCGGACCCATGTGCGTACTTATACGTCACTATGAAAACGTACACATCTTCACTCGCATTTTTCGCCAAATAGATATGCATATATATACAAACTCATACACACACACATGCGTACCGTAAAAGTTCATACATACGTCTATATACACACAAGCACAAGAAAAATCATGGTTAAAGGTAACAGAAAAAACGTAAGGAAGTATACAAAGCATAAAAACCACGTTCATATACGGACATGCCCTTATGCACTCATACACACACACGCCCATATATGCACATACCCGCACATGTTTATATACGCATACATACATACGCATATACGAAAAATGAGTATACATATGACCCCCCCCCCCCAAAAAAAAATATACAATCGTATAGCAAACAAACATAGTCACAGACAGAGAAAATCTGCCTTCTATAGATTATGATATAGGCATAGGCGTGGCTGTGTAATAAGAAGCATGCTTCTCAAAGACATGGTTCTGGTTTCCGCCCCACTGCGTCGCATCTTCGACAAGTATGTCTTCTACTATAGCCTCGGGTCGACCAAAGCCTTGTGAGTGAATTTGGTAGACGAAAGAAGCCCGTCGTGTATATGTAAGTGTGTGTGTTTGCCCCACCCCACCATCGATTGACAACCGATGTTGGTGTGTATTTTCGCCCCCGTAACATAGCGGTTCGGCCAGAAGATCCGATATAATAAGTACAAGGCTTACAAAGAATAAGTCCTGGGGTAGATTCGTTCGATTAAAGGCGGTGCTCCAGCATCGCAGCATTCAAATGACTCAAACAAGTAAAAGAATAAATAATATATGTACATATACGTATGTATGTTCGTACGTGTATATAGGTGTGTGTGTGTCTGTGTCTGTGTATGTGTGCAGATGTGTGTGTATGTGTGCAGATGTGTGTGTATGTGTGTGTCTTTGTGTCTGTGTTTGTTTCACCTCGCATGACCACCGGTTTTGTTATGCTTACGTTCAAGTAGCCTAGCGTTTCAGAAAAAAAGACCGATAAAATAAGTACCAGGCTTAAGAGAATGCGTACAGCAGTAGATTCATCCGACCAAAAGTTCTTCAAGGCAGTGCCCCAGCATGGCCGCAGTCTAATAACTCGAACAAGTTGAAGGAAAATGATAACAGATGAAGGAGAGTTTTACTTTGCAGCTTTATAAATGTTCTACTTCGATGCACAAGACGATTCCAATCAATTTTTCTAATATAACATCCATATGGACTTTAATATCGGATCATACAAATCAGAATATTTAAAAAATAATACGTAAAATTTTCTTGTGTCTGGGAGAGTCATTCTGTTTTAGCGACTTATTATTTAACACACCGGTTAAGTTTCCACTCATTTATTTAGTTATTTTTCTAAAATTTTCGTTGCGTTTTGCAAACTTTTCCATAGAAATTGAAACGTTTGCAGGACGCAATGAAAATTTTAGAAAAGTATGCTTCAACTCACGGACTCTCATAAAGAATCTTGCAAACCAAATCCAAAAACGAAATACGTAAAAGCTTATCTTAAATGGCGTATGGCATCGCCTGTAGGACATGAGTATTTCTATATGTAACCTTCATCATGCATCAAGATTGTCCACAATAGGAGAGTTAATCCTGTGAAGGCAAGTCAAGACAAATTCCCTCATATGTTGTACGCTTGTTATTGCGTACAGATTTTCGGTACAGATATAGGGCACCGTCAGTTACTCTCAAATGCAAATGATGATGCATTTTCCTTTTCTCTTTCTCTTTTTAAACCGCTCACATATCGAAAGAAAAATGGTTGAAAAATTACACGGACAGTTTTAGATTATAACAAAAGAGCAAGTAATCTTCTGTCCATGAATAAATACAAACTCACAGATGCAAACACAATACACGCATGCTTACGCACGCACACACAGACGCGCACACGCACACTCATTCATAAACACAATGACTTAAGAGAAAAACATATATATGCTAAGAGCAATTTACAGCCGATCAATTAGTAATAAATACCAAAAGTTCCACACACACATACGCTTATACATACATATATATCTGTATATCTGTATATATATGCACTCATACACACATTTATGTTTATATATGTATGTTAAATGCGTGGATTATATATATATATATATATATATATATATAGATAGATAGATAGAGATTTAGATATATAGAGAGATAGAGAGATAGAGAGATAGAGAGATAGAGAGATAGATAGATAGATAGATAGATAGATAGAGATTTAGATATATAGAGAGATAGAGAGATAGAGAGATAGATAGATAGATAGATAGATAGATAGATAGATAGTTATATATATCTATATATATATACATATATATATACATACATGTATACATGAATACATGCATATATACACATATGTAAATGCACATATGTATCTATTTATATACATGTATGTGCGTATGTAAAAGGCTATATATGTATACATATGCATTTATATATATAATGCCCTCTCTGACTTTGTTTCTCTGTCTATCTGTCTCTCTCTCTCTCTCTCTCTCTCTCTCTCTGTATATATATATATATATATATATATATATATATATATATATATAAACGCAGACTGACATACATAAATAGAAATGTGTGCATATGAGTGCATATATATATATATATATATATATATATATATATATATATATATATACATAGTTATATATATATATATATATATATATATATATATATACACACACACATATATATATGCATACATACGTGTGTATAAATATATACATGTGAGTATTTACATATGTGTATATATGAGTGTATTTATATATGCATGTATATATATATCTATATTTATATCTATATATGTACATACATACTTATATATATTAAGAGAGTGAGACAGAGAGAGGGGTGGAGAGAGAGAGAAAGAAACAGGGAAATGCAGAATGAGGATAGACAGATGCATAATTATGCCTGTACTTCTGTACTTTAGAACATAAAACATAAGAAGCTATGAAAATGTTCATTTCGTGCAAAAGGTGGATTGAGGATTGTTGTGAGTAAAGTTGTAACGCAAGATTGATTAATTGCGAATTTTTATTTTCGTTATAATCAATACATTTTACTAAGGATAACATACCATTATTATTGGCATAATCCAATGAAGATTAATAGAAGGAAAATATCATGATTTATCACTTGGTTGGCACTGCTAAAATCCCGCTGCAATTAATCATTTTTACTCAACAGTCATGACACTCTCCACGCAACATCTCTCTGCATAATCCCATTCGTGAGTGTTTATTCCTGCAAAGAAATATTTGCATGATTCTGGGACTAGTTGAGAAACACAAGTTGCATTTCCTTGTGAAACAAAAAATGCAATTATCTATCTCTTTATTTATTCTTTGGTTTGCTTTTCTTACTTCGTTCTATTTTCTCACTTTGTGTTTTTTACACCCATTGCTTATACACAAACGTATATTCACATAGTGATACAGACATATGCAGATATATATATATATAGACAACCATCCACAAACAGATACACATACCAACACTCACAAGCACGCAAACATATATAAAGTGAGTATACATATATATGTATATATTTATATGTTTACTCGTATATATATATATATATATATATACCCATCAGAGGAACGTTAACACTTAGTAACAGGACAAAAATTCCTTTCCTGAGAGACCTTGTTGCATTCAATCAAGCCTTATGCAACTCACGGAAACACACCAGAAACCAGATATAGCAAAGGCAGAAATACACATACCACAGTATGTTGCATTAAAGACCGACAGAAAAGAAAGGAGTCATGCTGGATTTGCTATCTACATCTCCGAAAATCTCACACTCCACATCCTTTTGTCACACTGAAATTCGGTATGTGACACACTAATTCTACATAAAGGACAACTCGATGTAATTATATGTGCTACATATCACCCTCCATATGCTCCGAATCATGCAGACATGTTTGAAGACTGCCTTACAAAAATAGAAGTTCTAGTCATATTAGAACAACACATAAGCGTACTTATTGTACTTCAATCTGCCCAATGTCGGATGGCCTGTGAGCCTTTCTCTCCCAGGAATGGCGCGATGCGAACAAGGACAGGTGAAGTCCCTCTTGAACCTCATCAACAATCTTTACATAGCACAAATAGTACTCCAACCAGAGCAGGTAATATACTGAATCTCTGCTTCACAAATATGGATCTCATCCATGATGCGAAAGTGACGCTGATGCTACTCTTGGACCAAAACATGGTAGAGCTGACCATGTACAAACCAAAGGAAACCAAGGAAATACAGCCTAGAAGAAACTCTCAAAATCAATCCAGTTTGAACTTCCATAAGGCAAACCGGACACAAATTGAGAAAGAGATCCCCAAACAAAACTGGCTTAAATATCTCTCCTCACCGGACTTCGACATGAAACGTCAAAAATTCATGTCTGTAATGCATGCCATATACTACAAATGTGTCACGGAGAGAGAACAAAATCTGCAAGGGGAGGAAAATTCTTTAGAGACGACGTACGAAAATTTCAAATCGCCGAAAAAAAAAACAAAGTGAAAGCAGTGAAAAATCCAGCCTGAAAATACAACTGCTAGAGATGAAAAAAAATACTACAACTCTCCCATAAAAGAGAAAGAGCAGACAAAGAAGCCGGAGCAATATGAAATCTAACCTCAGAGCCTTCTATAAGTTTGCCAAAGAAACAGCCTCAATGCACTGCATGGTAGGGCCACTCCTCGAAAATGATGGTTCACTCACAGAAACCCAATAAGGATAAGTGAAATGCTAAATGAGCAATTCAAAAGAGTTTTCACTCCACCCCTACGACACTTGCAGGTCAGGAATCCAGCTGGCTTTTTTTAACATTGCAGATATAAAAACAGAGAGAGTGATGATTGATTACATCAATATAAAAGAAAACGATGTAATAAGGGCTATAGATGAAGTGAACCCAAACTCAGCTACTAGCCCTGATGGATTCAGCAGTCAAAACGGCTCCACACAAAATGTATTGAGTAACTTGTTCCTCAGATTTGGAGATAAAATTTTGTCAATGTTTTTATTAATCATATTTCCGAGGACAAATATGTACATTTCAGTGAATTTACTGAATTGTTAAAGCTTCGCGCAAAGTGCAGCTGTATTTCGGTTGTTTCAGACCTTCTGAATTGAATGCACCGACAGCAAGTCACATGCTTGGACAAGAATATTTTGTTTTTGATAAAGGAAAAAGGGAATAAAAGTTCGGTGTGTATATTTGAGACAGTATCTATTAAAATAGCCATTTATGCATCATAACATATATACACTGCCGAAAGGCACAAAAAGACAGAAATGCATCTGATGCTTTCGTTGTCTGCTCCTGAGACGAATTTTCGTCTCTCTCACATTTTGTGGCCTTAATACAAATCCATAAGAGATGTTATCTCCGGACAAAAATTGTATTATCTGGCCTATTGACAACCTGTATACATTATTTATAACACATTTATGCCTCTCTCTGTCTCTGTCTATCTCTCTCTCTCTCTCTCTCTTTCTCTTAATTCCTCTGTATCCCCTCTCTCTCTCTCTCTCTCTCTCTCTCTCTCTCTCTGTATATTCATACACACATATATACATACCTATGAATATATGTATATATACATAGAGAAAGAAAGAGAGACACACACGCATAAATATATACATATATATAGAGATAGATAGATAGATAGATAGATAGATAGATAGATAGATAGATAGATAGATAGATAGATAGATAGATAGATAGATAGATATATAGGGAGAGAGATAGATAGATAGATAGATTGATAGATAGATAGATATATAGATAGATAGATAGGTAGAGAGAGAGAGAGAGAATAAAAGAGTTAAGTACATGAACTTTTTACTTCATTGGAATCGGTTGGTTTGAAAACCGATCGGAAAGTCGTCGATTGGACTGTACCCTTCTTTCAAATATCGAACCTCTTAGCACTCCATCACACTGATTCTCTCTAACTATGCAGTAAAGATACAATTGTCGTGAAAATAATCAGCCACATACATTAAAATTCAGTTTGTAAGCGTTTTAGTTGATCGAAAAGCTGAAATATTCATCTCGAAAATTGAAAGATTCATTTTCTTTGAATGCGTGCATAGTCAAATATTAATTTTATCACATTCTTTCGAATAAAAAAAAAATCTTAATCAATAGATATGAATGATCTGTTGAAATGCCAGTTCCATTATTTACCACATACACCTCGTTTGAATGGGTCACTTGTTATCAGAAATATATTTTTACTTAACGTCTATGACTATAAACATCTCTCTTCAATTTTCTATGAATATATGTCACACTATTTGAGATGCTAGGAATAAATAATCGGGTTTTTTCTTTCTTAAATTGAAAACCAAAAAAATATTTATAAACCTCACTCCTTAAATACACTTATATATGCGTGACTATTCGCTCACCTGACAAAATTCCAAATATATTTCACCAATTCGATTTCTTTTTATTCATAAATCGCTGTTTGATTTTATTAATATTTTGCATAGCTTTTATGCCTTCAGATGTGAGTGACATATCTTCATATTTCATAGCACCATTTTTCATTCATGTCTTAAATATTGGACAAAACAAAAAAGAAGTTTTACCAATTTTTTTCGTGAAAAAAAATATATATTAAAAAACATTGTATAAAAGAAAATCCCTGAGAGAGCTTTTGATAGCATATTTGCTTTGAAAACTGCTGCCCGTTAGGTGCAAAATTCTATTTAATAGATTTTAATGATTTTGCAAATTTCGTATGAACGAAAAAAAAAACGTATTTGGTGTGATTTATTGATTTAGGTTCTTCAAGTTTGATTTTAAAGATATTTTTTTTGTTTTCTCTCTTAAAACCAGGCGATAAATACTATCGAAATATTTTCTTTCAAGATTTGTTAAATGTGTTAGTATTGTTATAAATTTTTTAAATATTTTTTTTTCAATACTACTGTATATAAGGAGTAGACATTTGGTTAAACTGAGCTGTATTCAGCAATACCTCGATGCCTAGACGAAACAAGTTCCTAATAAAGCAGCAATCTGGCAGAACAATTCGAACCCTGAGCAAAATGCATAGCGTCATTTCAGGGTCGATATAATAAGTACCAGCTTTGCACTGGGGTCGATATGATTGACATACAATCTGTTTGAAATTGCTGGCTTTGCCCCAAAATATCCTTGAATAGTTCTTGCATGCTATAAAATTAAATCTTTCATAGTTTGTCTGCAAAGAAATTTCCCGGTTCCGGGAAAAAAATGTGTTTGTAAATGCCTTCTATGAATCCCACACGTTTTTTACAGATACAATTACTGCACACAAGTCTTTTCATAGTCCCGGTGCTTTTATTATTAATTCAAGCAACAAATGAATACAGTTGCTCAGTGATAGCACAAACCGAAAGAACAAATAAAAGCGTTGGAGAAAGAGGGTAATCCATTCGGTCTAAGCACATCAACACTAGCCAGATCGATTTTTATTGATAATTATATAATAGATCTGACGTCTCTCTTTTATCGATGAAAGTATGACTAATGCAATGATTTGAAGCCTTTGACGCTCTAATAGTTTAAAACTGAAGTGCCAAAATTTGACATGGTATGCGAGAGAAAGTTTGAAAATAGATGCACAAGATACACAAGAAAAAATATAAATAAATTATAGATACACAAGCAAAATATGAATGAATTATAGAAAAAATATATTTAAGTACGAATATTACATATACAATAGATGTAAATTTAAAAAAATATTCTGTATTTTCATATAAAAATGTCAAGGGTATTTACTCAAAATTCGGATCTCTTAAAATGTTAATGCATTCTCTGAAATTTGAATCTATGTTTTTAGCAGGATATAAAACGATAAGCCAAATTTTTCTGTATTTTATACATTTCGACATGTAGTCAAAGCCTTCATTAGGCTTTTTGTGATGCGGCCCGTGGCAGAAATTTAGGATTGAATAACGGTGGAGTTTGGAAGAAAATATGCGTGTGTGTGTGTGTGTGTGTGTACATTATGTGTTTGTGTGTGTATGTGTACGTTGTCTGTGTGTGTGTTCATGTGTGTGGAGTGCGTGTGTGTGTGATGGGAAGGCCCGTGCGTGTGCATGTGTACGCGTATATATAATGCTAACCAGTCATTGCCTCCTGACGACGAGGATTCTGTGGTATGGTCACCTAAGTATACAGCTTTTCCAATAAAGTGTAAAAGGATGAATATGTCACAGATATGGGCACATTTGAGGCCTTATATAGCAGAATATGTCTGGCATGATCTGAAAATATCTGCATCCTTTGTATTACTGGTACGAAGATGTTATTTGCCATTGATGCTATGAAATAAATTGAGTACTTAGACCGCGAGGTAGTGAAGCCATCTTCTTATCAAGTCCCTTTCATTATCAACTGCCTATATTATATCTTATCATATAAGTTAAGTTAAGTTAATTTTTTGGCTCAAAAAGCAAAAGCAGGGTCATGTAGAGGGACATGGAGTTATGTACATGGAGGGTGTTCCTGCAAAGAGTTCAGGCCATTTCTGGTCAAGAGAGTCTTTGAACGGAGCGGTCGTTGGCAGATAGAGCTTTTCTGAGTGACCTCGCAGCCGACGCTCTGGAGCAGGAGTGAAGAACATATGTATGTATACACACACAAACACACTCACACATAATGTATTGATGCGTGACAGAAGATTCAACCAAAAAAAAATGCTCCATCTGGTGAGAGAGAAATATTATTTATTTAAAGGTCACAATACATGTATTAAAGCCCGACTAATAGTTTCATATTTTGAGGAAACTCATACATATTCATCAGGGGCAAACCGCATATCACCACATTCTTTAATTCGTTATGTTATGTGGTTTGCGCATGAAGATTATGTCTGTGTATTCTCAAAATAAGAAACTATTAGTAACGCTTTAATACATGTATTGTGACTTTTAAATAAATAATATTATATACACACATACATAAATATATATTTGTAACATATAATTATAAATAGGGCAACATTTAACCATTTCTCTGCAGACTGAAAAAAAATGTTGAACAACCTTAATCGATTTTCAAACCTTACTGGGTTCTCATCAGAGCCGTCTAGATGACCCCAACAGTCTCCAGAGAAACAAAGAGCCAAACTGTTTATATACTCAGCAAATGAAGGAGTCCCTATTTACATAACGAAAGAGTTTAACACTCTAAAAATTCCATCGGCCTGTCAATGGGAATCTTAGTCCAAACAGTGTCAAGTTATCATATAATATATATGTAACATATATATTATATGAGGCATTAGTAGAAGATACCTGCCCAAGGTGCAACGCAGCGGGACTGTAACCTCAACCATGTGATTAGGAAGCAAGCTTCCAACCACACAGCACCCACTCCTGTCCATATATATATATATATATATATATATATATATATATATATATATATATATATATATATATATATATATATATGTATGTATGTATATGTATATATATGCATGTATGTATGTATGTATGTATGTATGTATGTATATGTATATATATATGTATGTATGTATGAATGTATATATATATATATCAGAAGCCCAATGATACACACTCGTACACATGTCTCCATACATAAGTGTATACGTCTCTGTGTATTTGTGACTGATACATTTCTATATTTGAATCATACATATATTTTAGCCTTCTCTCTTTCATGCAAATATTCTTTCATTTTTCTACTGCAACTTAGAGATACATGTATTGCAAAATATCTTAACCATCAGAATAGCGACATAAAATATTTTGATTTCAAACTGTTAATGATGAAATATTAAATATTTCGAACAGCAACGGAATCTATATCACACGCTAAAAGAAAGCAAATACTGGTAGCAATTTTAAATGAATTCCAACCAAATCTTACCCAGTTTTTCGATAAACCTGAAAGCTTTTATTACGTTCGCGAATTTTCATATTCTTCCTCAGTTATTGCATATATGGATGGCAACAAATTCTTTGCAGATAAAAGTGCGCGTGCACTACTCCATGTGTGTTTTTGTGTGTATGTGTATATGTGTGTGCGTGTGCGTGTGTATGTTACAGTTTTATCTATAGACCCTCTGTATTTAAATATATGCACTTCTTATGTGCAAAAAAAGTGTGTCTAAATGCGTATCCACGTGTGCATGCGTGTGTTTGTGTGCGTTTCTGTATGTGTGTGTTTGTGAGTATGTGTATGTGTTAATATGTGTGTGTGTGTGTGCGGATACGTTTGGGAATAAATATGGTAAGTGAATGTCTGTTTTTCTTGTAGAACCATTTTTCTCTGTATCTTTAACATGATGTTGCTTTCCTTTCCATCCACTACATTTTGTAATGAAGCAAGTTTTATTCATGCGAAAACTAAGCGGTAATAAGCTAATGACTATATATACATACATACATACATACATATATATATATATATATGTGTGTGTGTGTGTGTATGCATATGTATATGTGTGTATGTATATATATATATATATATATATATATATATATATATATATATATATATATGTGTGTATATATATATATGTATATATGTATATATATGTAAATACATATATATATATTCATATACATATGTATGCATGCATATATGTATATATATGTATATATATATATATATATATATATATATATATATATATATATACATATATATGCATAGATACACGTATCTATATACGTATGTATGTACATATACATATAGATATAGATACATACATACATATATATATATACATATATATATGTGTGTGTCTTTACATATATTAACTTATATCATATATACGTTGTATATACCTGAAGGTGTATATATGTGTATATGTGTCTGTATAAATGAATATGTGTGGTGATGTATACGCCAACATATAAATGCATAGACGCTATTTAATTTTTATATATATGCCACGTGTATGTATACGTGGTTGTGTGAGTGTATGTCTGAACTTAATATATATGTGTGTGCGTCTGTGTGTGTATGTTTGTGAATGTGTCTGTGTGTACATAAACATATAGACATGTGTTTGTGTGTGTGTGTGTGTATGTGTGTGTGTGTGTGTGTGTGTGTGTGGTGTGTGTGTGTGTGTGTGATGCGTACTTACCTTATATTTGCGTTTATGTATTTGTCTATAAACTTCCTAAAAATCATTCCCGTTCATATATATATATGTTTTCCAAAAGAGTGTGACACTAATGTGAGTTATTTCGTGAGTTACAGAAAAGAAGCAGTGTTCATATTACAAATTCGACAGGATCGAAAAATAAACCTTTAGGCTATAACAACTTTGATCATTTAGTTTCCCTTCTAACAATGAAATGTCCAATAAGGTTTTAAATTAACAAATATTTGCGCATCGCTTATCTTCACACAGTGCTTCGTAACTGACGCAAATCTTTCATTAATATTCACTCTATGATATAACTCGATGCCTCGTACAGCAATGTATTCACCTGTATAACGCTTATAACGTTTTGTTTCACTGTTCTGACTAGGCCACTAATTCAATATAACCAAGTGTTCACCTCCAAAGTGTTATGATACAGCAACGTGATGCAATGGTTTAATTCATCCAAGACTTGTCATAGATCGTAAAAGTAATCACATTTCAGACGAAATGCAGGACGCACGGAAAGTAACGAAGCAGACGTATTGATGGATATTGGATGTAATGGCTTCAGTTTAGTTTATATCAAGTTAAGGGTTTCAGTTTTGTGTTTACAAGATTGAAGATGGTTCTATCCTATAATTAGTTGTCAAGTGTAAATCTTTCTTAACTCGTTCTGCCGCCTCACAGGTGCGCTTCAAGTGCTTGACTCACCAGCAAAGAATTTCAATTCCTATATGTTATGCATTCATTCTGTCGTTTAAATTATTTCTTCCATCCATCCTTTTCTCGATGAAAACCGAATTATCAACAATATCCTTTAGTTATGCAGTGATTCACAAAAGGTAGAAAAAATATGGATTTCTTGCATAAGTACAAATCTCAGAGTCTATTACAAGCATGACATGACAGAAACAGAGTTTTCTAACTCTAACTTCCAGGCTTTTACTAAGAGTATTAACGACGTAAATCAGTTGAAAAAGATACGTAAATGACCTGCCTATAAAAAGAAATTGAAATACATGTACAAAAGAACTAAAATTGTGAAGCAGACAAGCTCACCAAGTATTCATCGTTATTCTACGTGGTGTGGTGTTGCTATAATTGCCTTCGTTTGACTAAGCACATGGATATCCTTTACTCACGCAGTTTATCTAACACTACGATGGAGATTCTACATACGAGGTTACTGTTTAAAATAGTCGCCAAATACGCATTAAATCACAAGATAGGATTTTAAAATAGTAACTATACATTATGTTTTATATTTTACTTATCTTAGTTATTGAACTGCGGCCATGCCGAAGCACCGCCTTGAAGAATTTTTAGCCGAATGAATCGATTCCACTGCTTATTCTTTTAAGTCTGGTACTTGATGTGTCAGTCACTTTTGACGAACTGCTAAATTATGGAGACATAAACAAACCAACACCGGCCGTCAACCTGTGGCGGAGAAGGAAACACAGGCGCAAAGACATACGTGGATATATATGTATGTACGCAGGCTTCTTTCAGTTTCTTCTACCTAATCCACTCAAAACGCTTTGGTCGGAGCGAGAGTATAGTAGATGACACTTGCCAAAGGTGCCACGCAGTGGGACTGAACCTGGAAGCACATGGCTGTGAAGCAAGTTTCTTACCACACAGCCACGCCTAACAAATCTACGAAAAATTGGTCAACTTGAGATACTTTTGATCAAATTTTTCCTCGAACAGGTTTCATTTGAGACTTAATGACAATTACACTGATGTATTTTTTATTTTCTATATAAGAAAAGCTCTCAACCTCCTGAAGTAAAATTTGAGCTGAGAGGAATGCACACGAAACAGAGTGTATTAACCAGTTCAATATCCTGTTTATGGAATAAAGATTACCAAATAAAGCATGTTGCTAAATTGAAAAGTAAAAATAAAATAATTTTCTCATGACAACAGAATAGTTAAAGAATTTAGTATCTGTATGGAATTATCCATTGAAACATTCTTCATTTGAATTTCCATAAAAATATATTTCATTGTTTTCCATAAAAAATCAAATGCAATTATTAATCAGTATTTTCGAATTTCATGAATGGGTACTAAATTTCATTTATGGAATTTGGATCTCATTCCTCTAAAATGTTATTCGATCTTAATCTAGTATGAAATCAGTAAAGTATCAGGTGATTATTTGAGGATCCTGAAAATAATACAACTAAACAATATTGTGTAAGGATTGCTGTTGCTATGGAGTTTATTTCGTCGTGTCAAATCTGGAACCAAATCCCCATTTCTCATTAGCGCTCTTTTACTCTGTTTATGCTCCAAATGCTCTCGGGACAATTACAAATTGCACACAATCGTTTTGACTCTATCACAAATTCCAGGCCTTATTTTGATTTAAGGAACCAATGTAATTTTTTATTTATTTCTCTACAGATACAAAGAGAGAGCAACTGGTTTCCTTATCCGCAGCCTATGTTTAATAATCTATCTGATACTCTAACGATTCCGCTTAAAGATTTAATAATATTTTATTTCTGTAATCAGAGCTGAATTGCATTAAAGAAATTTAGTACCAATTCATGAAAGCTGAAAAGGCAGAATAACAATTTTGTATTTAGAAAGGATCGAAATAGAATATTTAGAAAATGTACTGTAACATCATTAAGAAAGACGACGCGTGGTTGTAACTTTTACGTTACAATGATTTGATTCAAGTATAAATTAAATAAACTCATTCATATTAACTAATTCGAAACACTGGTAAATTTCGATCGAGTATTGTAACTAGTATCTGTTTGGTTAATTTTCTCTTGTATGCAGAGTATTTATTGGTGTTGTGGAGTTCTATACTGATGTAACTTTTAAAAGATGCCAGGATTAGAATAATGCTTTTTTTATGGCAACTAACAGAACTTATAAATGCTGCGTTGGAATATATGTCAAATATATCATCCATGGCTTTTACCAGTTACATAGTCAGCAGAATTAAATCAATCACTTATATTTCCATCTCAATTTTTATTTTCTCTACAAAGAAAAGTATATTGGGAGAGTGTTTTGCACCTTTAAATATTACTACTATAAGTTCTCCTACATAAAATTATAGTCAATTTTAAAAAATCCCATGATCTAAATTTGTCCAAGCAATTTGTAAATTTGGTTGATACAAACATCTATAGTTGCTCACTGCTATATCCTCATCCATGTCAACAGAGCGTTGAGAGACAAGTGTAACATCATCGGTGAAGAGAATATCTTCTAAGTAGCTAAAGAAAGACTGTTGTAGTCCATTTGGGATGTGCTTTGTTTCTTTCATCATCCGGTCACTTACCAATAGGAGAAGGTAAGGTGATAGCAGACATTCTTGACTCAACTATCCATACACTGAATGGTTGCATCAAAGTTCTATCATCTAGAACTTGCCATGTTGATCGTTCATAAGCAGCCCTGATCAAAGTAAGGATTTTATCGGGGACACCAAAACATCGAAGCAATTTCAAATGTCACTTTTCCTCACTGGAAAAGTTCTTTTCATAATCGATAAATACCACTCACAAAGAACTGTCCTTTTTCAATGAGTGTTCGATCATTATTCGATGTGTTAGTATCTGATTAATGCATGATCTCCCTTATCGGAATCCAGATTATTTGTCCCGTAAAAGTTCGTCCATATTTTGGGGGAGCTTTTATTTTATACTATGCATTATGGCGAAAAATACGATGGGATGATTAGAGATGGACCCGTGATCAGTGTCATCTATATAAACGAGAGCATTGCTGAACGTGATGACATGTGGGTCAATGATGCCTAACCGAAGAATGTAAAGGATACAAACGAACCCTGGGGAAAACAAGAGTTGACAGAAAAAAAGTCAAAGAGAGAAAGAGAAATTGACAAAGAGAAATTGAGAAATAGAAGAGAGAGAGAGAAACAGAGAGAAAGTGAGAGAAGAGTGAATAAGAGAGAGTGAAAGAAAGGGATCCATTAGCACATACGGTGTTGATAATATATGACAGGGAACCACCAACCATATATTGCTAGATTTGCGTATGTGATAACGTCGAAAAACTCATTAAGCAACACAAAGGAATCGAACACGAAATCGCGTACGTGCGAAGTGAAACACCAAAATACACAGGTATTCTAGTGAACATATAAAGTGTTATTTTTTTCCTCAAAATATATCATGCTTTCTTCAGAATCGACCTCAGATCACTACAATCCGCTGTACTCAATCATCACAATCATGTTCAGAAGATGCAACGAATGTTAGAAGGAAAGGCAGTTATTTTTACATGTAAATGTGTCCATCATCAATTTTTTTCACTTCTAAATTCATGTTTGGCACAAAACATAAATATATTTGAATATTTGACTTTCTCTATTGACATTTCGTTCAACAAGAAGACCTTCATTACAAGAAAATTCGAAAATCCAGAATATTTTTTTAAATAGCAATGTCAAAAAAGCAAAGAAGCAAGCATATTCATCTTATCCTGGAGAAAATAATGATATAGCTTTTACATGAATTATTAATAGCATTTTAGTGTGAGGTTTACGGTTGTCATTTATAAAATTACAATATTGCCAATAAAATCTACTTTCTAAAATTATTCACATAGATGAAAGATAACGCACGCGCACACACTGACACACACACACGCACACAAATTAGCGATAGAGAGAGAGAGAGAGACACACACACACACATGATATGTGGTGGTTGCGTGCATAGGTTTGTGTGTATACGAGTGATGCGTAAAATATGTTTACATGTACAAACACGTTGTACACAACGCAAATGTAAAGTGGAATTTTCGTGACATAGTATAGTCCATTATAGACAATACATCGAAAATTCAAGTTAAATATTCATTAGACAGCAAGAATAATAATTTTCTTAAGATTATCAGTTTTATTGTAACATCCGTGTGCTGAGTGTTCTACTGTCTTCCGTTACCGATTGCAACAGGCGATATCTCCTCAGTCGGTGAAACAGCTACGAAGCTGCCCGGAAGCACAAACCGATATAGGAGACAAAACTCCTGTACATCGTAAACTTTGATGAGTCAGGTGTTGCAACTCTGCCCCAGGTGTTTATATCATCTTCAGTGCACGATCTTGCTGCGTCATACGTCTCGTTTCTTGAGACAGATGTAATGGCTTGTTTTCACTGTGACTTCCAACAGTTTTCTGGCAGCATCTATTCTCTCCTTTGCTGCGAATTCAAGTCACTTGAGTCTCAAGTGAACACTGGTTCCAACAATTTCTTTGACTCCTCTCTCTTCCTGAAGACATATTGCCGCCCATCCATCGTTTTCACCAACTCACTGTAGCTGTATCTTTCCTAAGAGTCTTCGAGGATCGCTTCTTAGGGAACTGTCAACTCATCCATCTTTGTTACTTTACTTTCCTTTCACTACGTGAGAAGGTCGGTGTGAAGTGATATTTACCATCAAAACAATAAAACCTCTGAAGTCGCCTACCACTTTAGATCAATCGTCAACCTTATAGTTAATGGCTTTCAGCGTTCAGCTTCCCTGCAGGACACTATCTTCATAGAAAATCGATGTTATAAAAGACTTTAGGAACTAGAGACTTGATAAAATTCAAATGGAAATAGAAAATGGGTCACACCGAATATTGATATTCAAGTATACATGTTTTTCACTTGCTACACCTCCACAGCGAAGCTGAATCACAAAAGCGACCGTTGTTGATATTAAGAAATGTGTATACACATATTTTGTATGGGGAAGATTCAGGTGATCTTTGATTCATTTGAGGCTTGGTATAAATCTTGAAAAATACTTGCTTTGAGGGGAGGGGGAGTAGGGGGAGTATTTTGCTCAGGTCTTTAGGTTCATATTTATGCTTCATATATATATTTTAAGATCGCAATATGTGTGTGTATTAAGTTAGGTGTGATACAATCGAATCATAATATAAAATCCTCTCTCTTATAAAGCCGCCCACTTATCAAGAGTGATGTGTTTATCCAAAAATATTATGAATTATCAAAGTAAAATAAAAGAGTGAAGAGAGATGTCTTGCAACGCGAAAAGGAAATCGTTTAATAACCTTCATATATATCTGAGAGAAGGGTCCGTCCACAGATGTAATCAGACGAGAAATATGAGCCTTTACAATACCGGCTATGTTGATCACTGTGAGGGGAGCATCACCATGGTGACAGTGTGGGCAAAAATAGCAGCTGCAACCATTTCTGAAATGATGTCGGTAGCGGCTCCAATTGTCATTGTGTGAGCGGCAGCGAGTAGCTAGCTGATGGCTGATAACATCCGTTGTAGAAATATTTGCCTGTATTTAAGTTAGTTGTGATGGTGGTGTTAGACGTAGAAGTGGTAGTCGGTGATAAGTTACTAGAACATGCAATAATAATAAGTGACGTTGTAATGGTGACAAACAGGGGTCGATTGAGAAGTGCATTAGCTGACCAATTACTCTCATGGAATGTGACCAAATGGGGTTTATTTACCAACATTGCACCTATTACAGTCCACTTCTTCCATCGGTGTTGCAGTGCTTGGATCCCATTGGTAACGACGCTTTTAAGCTGTTGGTCAAAAAAGTCATGAACAGCAGCTATGACGTCATCATCACTTGGATACAGCTTCCCGGGCTGATGGTCCCGATTGCCTTTCGTGACTTCCTCAGAAGGTTGGCATAGTGTTCTCTACTGATAGTGTCACCCTTTTCAAATAGTCAACAAGCACAATACCGTTACATCCAAAAATGCTGATGCCATCACTTTCCCTGCAGATAAAACGACCTTGGCGTTCTTTGGAGCAAGAGAGAAGGGGTGTTACCACTACATGATTGTCTTTTTCTCTAGCTCAAAGCGATGAATCCAACCAACATTCATCCTGGGTTAGGAAACGTTCAAAGAAACCTGCTGGATCTACCTCAAATAATGTCAGATTTTCCCGTGATGCAATCAGCCTGTTGTACTTTTGATTGTGTTTCAAAATCTATGGCACAATCCGAGTAGACACATTCGTCATACTTAATTCATTTTTCAGAATACTCTCAACTCTCTCACAGGGCATGTTTATAGCATTGGCTATTTGTTTTATAGTCATTCACCTGTCATCGATCACCGTGTAGGGAATACGATCAATGTTTTTTTTCTCGGTGGTGGCAGTTGCAGGACGTACAGACCCTGGGTTAACTTCAAGACTTTTCCTTCCCCTCCTAAATTCAGCTACCCACTTTTGCCTTATTCATAAAGCCTGAGCGTCACCCTCTAATGTAGCAACCATGTCAGTATGAAAGTCCTTGGGTGTGATAAACCCATTTTCTGCAAGTAGTTGATAACAACACAACGCCAAATTTTGTCGCTTTTTAACAGAAGTCGTTACTAGTCAATTTTTTAGCATTTTTTGAAAAGACGTAAGTCGGTTTACCTGAATAAAAAATTCAGTTATTAACGAGGATGGTTGAAATTAACACATGCAAGATATCACACTTCTAGCTTCATTCCTTAATAATAGGCCCATATTTTAACCTACTTTGTATTAAATGGGGAAGCAGCTAATTTGATGACAGGGAAATGCTTGGCTAAAACTCCTCACCAAAACAGATGTGTGACGTGCTACATCATTATCTCTTTATCTTTCAAGTGATTTTAGTAACATTTCCTCATATATACTGAAAAATTCTTCGAGTTCAGCTGTACTAAAACAATATTCACTAGCACGTCTAACGATGTTAGTGCACACTCACCAACACGTCTAACAATGATCATTATATCAATATATGAACAGTGGTTTTAATTGATATCATGCAAATTTTCAAAGAATTTGCTTACAGAATCTAATGAACCAGTCACAGCTGCACTGGAGTTTCGATGGTGAATATAACAAAGAAGCTTCACTTGAATATGTGCGAAACAACTAACTATATGTATGTATGTATATATATATATATATATATATATATATATATATATATATATATATATATATATATATCAAAATAAGCTATAAGGATATCCAGAGGTAATTCAGTACCATCGTTTCATGCAACTCCATTTAATTGAACAATGCAATCATTACATCAATTGAAAATGCTCATCAATCTTTACCTGCACAAAGACATAGAATTTGATTATATTAGAACAGACGGACACAGTAGTATAATTATGCCTAAAATCTTCTAGAAGTGAGATAGACAAAGAAAATACTGTCTCACTTCAGCATAGAAGTTACTAAGTTTTCAAGAAGATTTACATTGTTACAGATCTGCCTGTCACTCATTTTTAATTTATAGACTAGAGTCTTTGAAATCCCTTGTATATCTAAGTCTGAGAGAACAGAGGGCAGTATCTGTCAGGAGTAGGGCTCAGGGAGCAGACAGACATCATATTTGGTATAGTCATAAAAGTCTAAATTTATTAGAAGCAATATCATGAGATTTGGTAAAGGTACCTCAACTTAAGTACCATAGCTTTCTGAATTTATATATATATATAATAATTTTTTTTTACTTTGTAGACACCAGCATAATGTACTTCGATCATCGAAGATGATTTCGCCGACATAGACGCAGAAATTCACTTCAGTGTCCGATTATGAAATTTCTAACACATGGTGTTTATCAATCCGAGGATATTGCATAAGACAGTTGCCTTGAGGTTGTATCATTACTTTCGGAAGCAAAGTTCTTAATTACGTATCTGTACTAGCACCCATGTGTTTCCTAACATTTTCAACATACTTGAAATATATGGAAGCTTTTGACTGTTTCGTGTCTATGTATAACCTTATCTTCACCTGCATCCATGAATCCTTCCACTTGGTTACTTTTTTTTCTCATTAAACATAATTCAGTGACAAACATGTAACAACTTTCTAGGTGCAATTACATGGTTATTCGTGTCCAAATGGGGCGTCTACACTTTACCCGTTATGTCAAACACTTCAAGTTATGCCTGGGGATAAGATGTGGTTTACATTCCAAATCGACGTATGTTTTTACGTTTCAATATTACCGGTGAGCTAACAGAATCGCTACCGCGCCGAACAAAACACTCAGCAACATTTTGTCCAATTTCAAATCCCGCTAAGGTTGATTTTGCCGTTCGTCGTGCGCTAGCGATAAAATAAGTACCAGTTAAGCACCGAGGCCGATGTAATCGACTTAGCCCTTTTCCAGGAATTGCCGGCCTTGTACAGAAAATTGAAAACAATATTGCTTTACGTATTTGTTAGATTTGAAATCTTGTATATTTTTCTGCATATTCTTTGTCATGTTATTTCTCCAATGTTATTTCAGTAATAAATATCCTTGCAGCTTTATAACCAATTAATGCTTGAATATGAAAAAATAACCCAAAATGTAAGAAAAACACAATGACATGTAAAAACCTACTGAATGTGTAATACAAATTGTAGCTTCTAAGGAAGCCCGTGATACATGGAGTCTCTACTACTGACTAATAAATAGTTAAATTATGCAAATCTAATGGCTTCAGATTTACATAAATGAAGTGAGAACAACTTGTTTCAAATTCAAATTTTATGCTACTTTTAAATTAACATTTCTGTTTCATGCAATTTACATGCACGAATATTAATGATGGACGAATAACAATATAAATATATGGTGTGCTCCGGAGGCTAGTTATTGTAAGGGAGATAATCTCTTCTATATCAATAATGGCACGCTTAGAAATTTGAAATTTCAATGGAAAAGTAAGTCGAACAGTATATATATATCTTATATATTTTACTCTTGCTCATTGCAGATATCTTAAAATTTCTAGTCATAAGTAATCATGTATAGCACCATTTCATCCTTTTTTTTAAATCGTCAGCATATATATATATATATATTGAGACCCCCTTCGGTCATGACTGACCGTGGGATTGCAGCTAGAAAGTTACCCTCCCAAGGAAAGTTACTATCCAAGGGAAAAGCAACAGCACATACTGCTTGGCACCTGTGACGTCGCAACTCATTTCTACAGCTGAGTGAACTGGAGCAACGTGAAATAAAGTGTCTTGCTCAAGAAAACAACACGCAGCCACGTCCGGGATTCGAACTCACAACCTCACGATCGCAAGATCGACGCTCTAACCACTGAGCCATGCGCCTTCACATCGTCAGCATACCAATAAAAATAATATGCAAAATATACCAATTAGATATTTATTTCATTTCATCTTAGATTCTATTCTAAATTGTAATCTTTTATTAATATATTTTCTCAAATACGAGTCAATATATGGTGGGATGACTATTTCACAAATAATGTAAGCAATATATTCGTGTATCTCGAAGTAAACTGGAAGCAGATCGAAAAGAGTAACTGTTATTTTTGTATATGAGATGGAAACAAATCATAAAACAAGATATTAGATATGCTATGTAGCATTATATTTCGAACAAGTTATACATAATTTGGTGGAAAAACAATTGCTTTTATTTTCGTTACATCCTATTCAATATCTATGATTAATATGTTGTATCGGTACAATCAATAACATTTCATTAATCCATGTCTTTTACATTATTTACATTTGACGGATATTTATCTTCATCTTGTTTGTTGTTAACACAACGTTTTGGCTGATATAATTTCCAGCCTTCATCAGGTGTCTTGGGGAAATTTCGAATCTGGGTTCTCATTCCTAAGGTATTTTTCGATGTTGTTGTTATTATTATTATTATTATTATTACTATTCAGTAGTTTTATTTTTATAGCGTGCTTTCACTTCACTACCGAGCGCAGCTCTGTGTGCCTTGGGTATGTGCTGTGATTTGTTGTGATGCTCTGATGGTTATTGTATGGAAAGTGTTCTGCGTAGGATGTGTGCAGTGCCTAGTAGTGCAATTTTCTGTATGTTATATGTGTTTGTAAGTCCTGGTGTTTTTGTTATGTATTTGTCTGAATATTTTTTATCATGCCTAATGCACCTACTATGATAGGAATTGTTTCTGTTTTCAGATTCCACATTCTAGTTACCTCTATTTCCAGGTCTTTGTATTTTGAGAGTTTCTCCATTTCTTTTAGAGACACGTTGTCATCTGCCGGTATTGATACATCAATTAGAAAGCATTTTTTTTCTTCATGATCTCTGACAACTATATCTGGTCTGTTGGCCTTAATTTCTCTATCTGTGTGTATCGGCATATCACAGAGTATGGTTGCTTTCTCGTTTTCTGTGACCTTTTCTGGTGTGTGCCTATACCATCTTTTTTCTGTTGTTATTCCATAATGTTGGGATAGCTTCCAATATTATTATTATTATTATTATTATTATTATTATTATTATTATTATTATTATATTATTATTATTATTATTATTATTATTATCATCATCTATTCGGGTCACTGCCTGGAATCGAACTCGGAATCTTGGGGTTAATAGATCGCGCTCTTAACCACTACGCTATATTCTCGCGAGGACAAATATCCGTCAAATGTAAATAATGTAAATAATGTACATAATTCCATGCATACATGCATTTACATATGTGTATATGTGCGTGTACGTACTTCTTTCTTCCTATCTATCTATCTATCTATCTATCTATTTATCGTATTATATATCTTTTTCCACACAAGCACACACAGACACACACATTCACACACACACACACACACCACACACACACACACACACACATATGTGTACACGTATATATTGGCTGCAAATTCACATGGTATATATGTATCAATGTTAAAATATGTAAATGAATGTATGCGCCGTTGTTGTTGTTAAGGTTGATTAGGTGATAGTCTAGGGCTTAGGGGCGGAAGACTCCAGACCTTGGAAAAAAAAACTTTGGTCGTCTTGTTGTAGTTGAGAGCTCTTCGTTGACGCCCGACACCATTGGGAGGTGGTCCTCAAAGTCGCTGGAAATGGAGATCTCCAGGTCCAAATTCTTGGACGGCTGAATGTATGTGTGTGAGTATGCGTATGTACAGACAAAGGTGGTGATACTAGTTATAGGTTATATGCATATATTTGACACAAAGTTTAGTTGATTTGATAAATTTAAATAGGACGTCTACAAACTTCTGCCGATATGTATTCATTTTATTCTCCATAGGAACGCTGAACTTACTAAAAATTAACGTAACTGAAAACGCTGCGTAAATTGTAACTGTAACATAATTCTTAACTACAATCTCAAGGATGCAGTGTGACCTACTTTTTCCTTTGCATTTTATGCTCTGCACATTTGGTTACACAGTCTCCCTTTACCCGATTTTATTAACAAGCCTTGAATCCATGGGTGATATATTAAAGGGACTTGCTCATTTATGTGTGAATAAGTTGAGATTTTGGTTCCTAAGCCTTAATTAGTTGCAGGATTTTCCCAGCATCTTGTGTTCAAACATCTACTTCTGCTGAAATCAACTATGCCTTTTTCAATTTTCCTAGGTTAATTGAGCACCATTCAAAGAAATGAATCGGTGAAGCGTTGCATGACGTGTTGACGTATTTTTCTAGAACTCTTTTCCGTAGTAGTTAAAATCCAAGACTGAAGTTCTTGATTTTTACACGCTATCCGTAGCCAGCTTCAATACAAATATCAGGATTTAGGTGCACTTAATTGAATGCAATCTGTTGAATATATATGGGAGAAGTCGACAGCTTAATGAAACGTTCAACATCTGCGGCACTTAACAAAGTGTTATATCCACTGCTTTCCCCAACTAAGAATGTGCCTATGTGGTTAATACGCTCGCTTTTGCAGCCTTGTGGTATGAGGTGCGGTCCCATTGCACAACAGCTTGGATAAGTGTCATTTACCATATCCAAGGGCCGACTAATATGCTGTGGGTGAATTTTGTGGACGAAAAGTATATGGGAGTCATATGTGTGTGTGTTTACATTATATACGTGTATGTCTATCTACATATGTGTGAGTGTGTCGCGCATCTGCGTATGTGTGTTCTGTATTGTGTTTGTTTTCCACCGGCACTTCACAAGTGTTGGCTCACGTAACGTAGTCACTCAGCCAAAGAGACCAATAGAATAAACACTGCACTTAAACAGAAGCACTAAGGCTGATTTGTTTGACTGTATCCTTCAAGAAGCTGCTCCATCATCATCTCAGTCAAGTAAAAAGAAAAAAATTCCTTGTAAATTATCTTCTTCTTTGACAAGGTAAACAACTTTATAGACATTCTGTATTCTCAGATGATTCTAAGGAAATATATTGTTTACTTATTTATTATAGATATGTTTGTATTTTTGTGGTTTAAAATGTACAATGAATTTTGCAGTGACGTCAGTAAAATAAATCGTATAAGCGTAAATCAGAGAAAACGGAAAAACTTGCTTACATTATAGAAAGTACGTATGCGACTGACTCACTGATCAGTTATATATTTTGATGGATTGTCAAATAAAAATGTACAAGTTTGGCTATGCAAACAGGAAAAATAGAACTCAAAACATGAGTATGTACATATTTTTTATTAATATTTTGTAAAAGCAACAAATTGAATCAAGGGCCGAGTCGATAGTCTGTGCATTTCATAAGTGCTAACGCACGATACTCTTAATCTGTTGCTTCTGTTAAATAATAATAAAACAAAATCAAAATAGACTTGTAGAAATAAGTTGTGTTGTGTTCATCCGTTCACTAAATCAATTTTGGCGTAAGTATTTTAATTTAGACGTTAATCTATGATGAGGGTTCATTGTGGAGCTCCTTTGTTTTGGAAATCGATTCACGTTCTGTACCACTTTTAACATTAGACACACTTATTCACATAAAAGAAAAGGCTTGGTTTCTCACCATTAAGTTTTCTATATTCTTAGAAGGAAAAGTTTGTATAGTGAGTATAACACTTGTCTTTCCTTGTTGCTTTAGTTTCGTAAATGGACAAAAATGTGTTTTAACTGCAAAACTAAACTAGGTAGCAATTAACAGTTTATCACACGACACAGCTTAAACCAATATTGATATAACACATGGATGATCGAACAGTCATATTTATATACAGATGAATAAATAAATAGGAGAAAATATTTGTAAGCAGTCTTTATGTTATTTTGAGATTAGCGTGATTTTCAGCATTTTATCAAATTTATTTTAATTTCGAACGTTTAAAAATATTATTGTGAATAATATTCTGTGTTGTTTTCTTTCTCTTTTTTTTAAAATTTTAAATGTCGGTTATTACAGAGCATTGATAGAGTTCAATGCATGAATACAATATGAAAAGTTCTTGAAGGCATTTAACAAATATGGTTTCCGACATTGAACACTAACAGGAAATAATACAAAAAATATGTTGTCGTTAAATACCACCGAAATAATTTCATTAACTGTAGAATAAAAATGATTGATTAATTGCACTAAATGCTTGTGACATTTGATTTAAGAATGAAGCGACAAGTCTTAAACTTGAAATTATGTAAAATTATAATAATAATGGCTGACATATTACGATAAACTGATTAGGTTGTATTTTACCTTAAATTGCTTATGAAAGGTGAAAACAATATAAAGTTATAATTATAGAAGTACTAAAAATATTAAGTTTGTTTCTATCATCAACTGGAGACATTGGTCATTATAGCATTTGATTTCCTCTTGAGGTTCTTGTTTACAAGTTGATTTATGCAAGATTACGTGGTAATAATTTATAATAATCATCTCTTACGTCTATGATTATAATTGTTTCTCTAATATTGCACGTTTTATGAACCAATCTGTCTCAGAAGATGCACATTTAACCTGAAGGAAGCGAATAAATTTCTGTTGTTAATAATAATTCTAACGTATATTCATAATTGCTTGAGGGAAAATACGTTAATCTAGAAACAAGTTGGAGGAAATATCGATTGTTCTATGTTGTGATGGAGAGAAATAAATGGTGGATGATTTGAAGAAGATATTTCGTTTGCTGTTGCTGTTTAGCAACGGGTCAGTCGTAATCAAACAGGCCTACGATCAAACGCATTTCAACCACTAACACCCACTCTTATTTCGAGACACATTGAATCTAAGACTACATTATTCAATAAGATCAGATTATTCACTATGTTCACGTTTTGTAAAATTGTTAGGGTATAATTTATAGCACCGGCCAACACATTTCTTGTGAGAAAATTCGGTGGACGGAATAAGTGATGAACATGTCTTATTAGAAAATTATTATTTGTAAATTTCATAAGGAGAGATATTCAGCAATAGTGTTTTGGAGTAAAAATTATTTGCCAACTTAACTCCTGGTTTAGGACGAATGTTGCTGTAATTTAGCCCGGGAGACATAGTCTCCAGCTGGCTATACGACACGATATGTGTCCTTATATTTTCGAGCAAGGGAATCTAGCACCCTCACTCAGTTCAAAACAAAATCCGTGTATCACGATTCCCGGGTTATTTCCTTTCATCAGCACAGAATAACTGTTATTTTCCTTCATCAGACGAACAATTATTCTGAGGTGATGAAGGGAAATAACTCGAAAATCGCAATACACACGGATATAGTTGTGAGCTGAGTGGGGGTGCTAGATTCTCTGGTTCGAAAATATAAGGACAGAGATCATGTTGTATAACCACCTGGAGACGATGTCTCCTGGGGCTAAATTATAGCAACTTTCGTCCTAAACCAAGACTGCCATGGTATGTTGGCAAATAATCTTTACTCCAACTTATCGTATATATATGTATATATATATATATATATATAGCTAGTTGTAAAATCTCACGAAGCGACCAGAATAGTAACTGCACAAAAGAGTAAAGCCAGTCGCCGCGTCAAGGTGGCTGTTGAATGTTCCTACTAGTTTAACCCTAGGCAGATCTTCTGCAAGCCGGTTATCGGTGCCACTATGCACTCTTTATATACAATATATTGTTAGCGGTGCGGAGGCGAACCCCAACCACCCTCTACCAGGTATCAGGCTTTACTATTTAGTATAGTTACTACTCGGGTCTCTTCGTGAGATTTTAAAACTAGCTATTTGTTTACAATATTTTGTTAGCGTTATCGAACTCTGGCTATCGCTCTGACATACAGGCGCTCTCGACTGAGGATCAGCCAAATAGCTCAAAATTGAGTCAGCCAAGCGATCCTGATATCTGCTAGAGGGTGGTAGGAGTTTGCTTTCCCTGCCAGCGTATATACTGTATATAAATGTTTCAGAGCGTTGCACCGATAGCCAACTGGCGGGGGATCTGCCTGTGGTTAAACTAGTAGCAATATTCAACAACCACATAGATGTGGTGATTGGCTCTACTATTCATATATGTGTGTGTCAGTGTGTGTGTGTACGTGCATGCATGTTAATGTATATGTATGTATATATAATTTTAATCCAAAAAGGGAAACAAAAAAACAACAACAACAGGAACAATTACAGTATTATTATTAATAGGCGCTCAGGAGATGGAAGCAGGGAGGTATGACGTTTCGAGCGGAGCTCTTCGTCGGAAACATAAAGAAGGAAGAGAGAGGAAAGAAAGATCCCAGAGCGGGCAACAGGGAAAGAGAAAAAAGACGACTGGTGTTTACGAGTTGCACATGGTGAAAGGCGGATGTTGACGATAACAAGAGCAAAGTGGGTTTTTAAAGGCAAAGGAGTGGAGACAAGGTTGGTAACCCAACAGATGTGTGTGTATGTGTGAGTGTGTGCATGTGCGTGTGTGTATGTGTGTGTGTGAGGCGAGATGAAAAAACAAAAAAATATATGTGTGTATAATATATATATATATATATATATATATATAATATATTATATATATATATATATGTGTGTGTAGGTATGTATGTATGTTTAGGCGCAGTCGTCGCTGTGTGGTAAGAAGCTTGATTCCCAAAACAAAGTTTCGGATTTGGTAGACGGAAACTGAAAGAAGCCCGTCGTATATATGTATATAAGTATGTGTGTGTACGTGTTTGTGTCTGTGTTTGTCCACTCCAACATTGCTTGAAAACCGATGTTGATGTGTTTACGTCCCCGTAACATAGCGGTTCGGCAAAAGAGACCGATAGAATAAGTAGTAGGCTTATAAAGAATAAGTCGTGGGATCGATTTGGTCGACTAAATGCGGTGCTCTAGCATGACCACAGTCAAATGACGGGAACAAGTAAAAGGGCAAAAGAATAATATATAGATATATATATATATATATATATATAATATATATATATTATATATATATATATATATATATATATATCACAGAATGGACCACTCCAACTGATGCTGTTACACACAACTCGTCCCAATGCGCTTCTAAATCTGTCCTGACTGCCATTCTTTTCCGTCTTGATTCAAATTGCTGAACTAAATTGTCTTCTTATCGTCGTTGAGGTCTTCTAAGTGGTCTTTTTTTCGAAATCTTAGATACGTCTCGACACTTGAACTGATCCACATATTGTCTGTGAAGCTTGCGACATACCCTGTGCAGCAGAACTCTATATCAGTATGTAGGTGTTCGTGGACGGGCACAGGCGCGCGCGCGTATGTGTTAATGTTTATTTATTCGCAAAATATACTTACCAGGATGTTTCGAGCGCTGAAGAATTGGATTCCAGTTGAGAATTCAATGGCAAAACAGAAGACTAAACCGGTTTCCTTCAGTAAAAGAGAACCACCGAAGAATTGCTAGATCTTAAAAACCAATACTAAGGTCAATCTTCTTGACTTTCTTGGTGTTCCAATATAGATGCTGTCCAATGACTGAAGTATACAAAAATAGCAATCTACACATTGTAAATTGGGCGTTCCTCTTTCACAAGGTGAACAAAATTCACCGAAATTCTATATTCTTGGATTATTCATCATATCTATAAAAGGCATGATGTGTATGCGTGTGTGTGTGTGTGTGTGTACGTGATTATAATTTATGCACGTCCACAAATTAGCACGAATGTCACTCAAATTTTAAGAGGGCATTCGTCAACACCCTATCTGGGTTTTGTCAACTTATTTTTCCCCGAGGCACCCGCGGATAGCAGTAAAATTATATTTTCAGCCATAGCTTTTAGCCATAAAAAATATCAGCCATAGCTTTTTGACGGAGTCTAACAAAAAAATAAGATAAAGAAAAGTGGAAGAGAGCTTCACGGCGTCTAAACAAAGAAAAAAGGGAAAGATATAGTGAGAGAGGGAGAGAGAGAGAGAATAAGTGACAACATTCATAAAAATAAAATGTAAAATATTTTGTTTTTTCTTAAACACGAGATATAGTGTTCAAATTCAGGATGTTTTTGAAAGACACTATATTTTATAATCATAGTATATATACTTTCTCACACAATAATTCCAATATATATTTATTTTAAATCGTTCATCTTTCTCCCGCCTCTCTCTCACACATTACTTTGGGTGCGAAAGAGTATTGTTTTATTTTACGCCGAGGAAAAAAAGTGCTTTGTTGAGAGCCGATATTACTTAGTTTGGTTTGAAATAAAGAACTTGATTAGCTTAATAATCGTAACTTAATCCCGGGCAAGGCCGGGTTATACTGCTAGTTGAAAATATATTACGAATTGCTTTCATTGCTCATTAAAGATGTGGTTGTACTTTTTATGGCCTAAAATGTAGAATGAAGTAATCAATAAGCACAGTAAAATATTAAGTAGCCTTTTTATGTCTACATAATAAATTTTGCTGCATTAAGTTTTATTATGGGGAGAAAAACATTTGTCTGTGAGTATGATTTACAAAAGACTGAGCAATACGTTTGTATTTGATCTTCAAAAAATTCAAGTTTAATCTGATTCCGTCAAGTAAAACATACTTACCAGGATGTTTCAAGCGCTGCAGAATTGGCTTCCAGTTGAGAATTCAATGACAGAACTGAAGAGATAAAACCGGTTTCCTCAAGTAAGGAAGATTTCAGTTAAATCGCAAAGTAAACAGGATATTATTCTTTTCTTTTACTTGTTTCAATCATTTGACTGAGATCATGCTGGAGCACCGCCTTTAATCGAACTAATTGACCCCATGATTTGTTCTTTGTAAGCCTAATACATATTCTGTCAATCTATTTTGCCGAGCCGCTAAGTTACGGCGACTCAAACACACCAGCATCGGTTGTAAAGCGACAGTGAGCAGACAAACACACGCGCACACACACACACACACACATATATATATATATATATGTGTGTGTGTGTGTGTGTGTGTGTGTGTGTGTTGTGTGTGTGTGTGTGTGTGTGTGACTTTGCTTTTTATCCGAAAGGATGAAAGGCAAAGTTGACCTCGGCGGAATTTGAACTCAGAACGTAACGGCAGACGAAATACCTATATCTTTACTACCCACAAGGGGCTAAACACAGAGGGGATGAACAATGACAGACGGATTAAGTCGAATACATCAACCCCAGTGCGTAACTGGTACTTATTTAATCGACCCTGAAAGGATGAAAGGCAAAGTCGACCTCGGCGGAATTTGAACTCAGAGTGTAGCGGCAGACGAAATACCGCTAAGCACTTCGACCAGCGTGCTAACTATTCTTCCATCTGATCTCCTTCGTAAGAATAACACTAATAAAGACAATAAAATTTTTCGTAATTGTGGCAATTAATTTCGAGGGTGGAGAGGAGGAGGTTGATTATATGGACATCAGCATTTGCTTATAACTTTGTCTTAGAGAAGTCAGTAGGAAGAGAGGCAAATTTGACCCCAGAGACATTTGAACTCAGTACGTAAAAGCCGAAAGTGCTAACAATTCTACCCACCACCTCGATGCCTTCAAATTTGCAAATACAGGCAACTGAACGCCTTAGCAATTTTTTTTTCGATTTCCTCAATTATATTATATATGTCTTTGACTGAACAGCCAAGTGTTTACAAATCTTGTAGATAAATAAACGATCTAACCAGAACCTGATGAGAACCTGGAAACGTTCGGTTACTAAACCAACTAATTGAACATTACCAACTGAAGTTAAAGTCTGAAATAATAATACTCCATTCAACAACATCATTTACGCACGGAAATTTTATTACATGTATAACGATAATAATATATTTGATCACATCTATTATTCATTCATTATTTCCCAAATTTAGACTAAACAGCAAATGTGTACCAAAAGAATTACTATTATACAAAGAAAAGAATTATTTATTTAGTTTTACTGTAACTATCACGATCTCATTCACTTCCATAAGGATTAGGATTTCGTTAAATCCCTAGACAATATCTCAATACATATTGTATAAGCTGAAGTAAATTTAGCATAAAATTGCACTTCAATTCTTATTACATTCCTATTGTTTTCAATATAAAAATCTGCTTATTGTTCCATTTCACACATTTTCTTAATTTATTTTTCCCTTAATAGACATCTCTCCGATTTGCTCTATGAATAAATTTTCCTATTTCAGTTTTTAGTGGCATTTTTTTTATCATATATATTTTTTTAATATATTTCATAAATGGCAAAATATGTCAGCGATATTTTGTTGTATTGTTATTATACCAGCTCAGTAGTTGACTCTCCTTCAACAGAATACGAACATATGTGTATTCACAAGCACATTCACACACACACACACACACACACACACACACACACACACAAACACACACACTCACACACGCACACACACAGCGTTATGTATATGTTTGTGTTTATATTTCTGTATGCTTCTATCTTAATTTCGTCTGACAATTATAAGAAGTGTGTAACTGCCATAATCCAGTTATAGTTAGAAGTAAATGCATGCGCATAAGCGCATGAAAAAAACACACACAGAAATGCAGGCACACGCACACCCTCTCTCACACACACACACACACACATATATATGCAGACATACATACATATATATATATATGTATGCAGGGTTAGGGAGAGAGAGTCGCAGTCAGATCGACAGACAGACACTTTTATTCTTACGTGTATAAGCCGCTGTGTGTGAACTCATTATATTATCCATTTTTCTCAGAAGAAATAAATTCATAAAGACACAAGCAACACTCAATTGCACATAGCTACAATAATTGTTCACCCTTGATGCTTTATTCGCACCAAGATGAAGCTGGAAAGCAGAAAGGTCTACAAGGGATTGGAATTGACAAGCGCATAATTACAGTGCAACCTCTATCTGCCTGCAACACCAATTAGAGTGTATGATGCCAAAATTGCGTTGAAATAAGTTATGGCGCCCTCGAGTCGCACGCTTTTTTCTTTTTTTTTTCTCCCGCTAATTAGAACCTAGAATGGTCAAAAGTGTCACCGGCTGAAAATGTTATCGAGATCGTTCTAATATCAGTTGTCGTCCAAATGAACACTAACGGTCTACTTGTGTGTTCATTTGCTGCTATATTTCGACTATATATATATGTGTGTGTGTGTGTGTATGTATATATATATATATATATAGAGAGAGAGAGAGATAGATACATGCATACATACAAAGATACATACATACATACATACATACATACATATATATATATATATATATATATATATATATATATATATATATATATATATATATATGCATATATATACTTATATATGTATACATTTGTGTGTTTATGTATGTATGCATCTATGTTTGTATGTATGTATGTATGTATGTGTATATGTGAGAGTATGTATGTATTTGTGTGTATGTATGTATATATGTATGCATGCATGTATGTATGTATGTATCCATGCATGTATGTATATGGATGCGCTACACATTGCATTATCATCAGTTGGTGCGTGCAATCTTTTTCCGATCAGTAATTAATTTAGCTTCCCACTAACAATGCTGCTAAGCTGTGTTATATTTTAAGTGATTTAGAGGAGAAAACGGGAGCGGATGACCGATGCTGTTTGAAAGTTAATGTGAAACAAGTGTGGAAAGGTGGAAAGGAAACGGATTTATGAAACCCCGTAAATAATGGCACCAATTACTGAATTATTGATTAGGTGAAAATGAAAGTTGGTCTGTGATACTTGTGTTTCTTCATTATCATATATTTTTGTTTCTCTTTTTCTTTCCTACATCATCATTTTCTTCGACATCATGTTTAATCCTCTGTCCACCTTGCTCTGCCTGTAAACACTTATTATTCAATATAGAAATCACAATGAAAATCATCATCATCATCATCTATATTTTTATTATTGTTGTTGTTGGTGGTGGTGTTGTTGTTGATAAGGTGGCGAAGTGGCAGAAACGTTAGCACGCCGGGCAAAATGCTTAGCAGTATTTCGTCTGCCGCTACGTTCTGAGTTCAAATTCCGCCGAGGTCGACTTTGCCTTTCATCCTTTCGGGGTCGATTAAATAAGTAACAGTTACGCACTGGGGTCGATATAATCGACTTAATCCGTCTGTCTCTCTATGTTTGTCCCCTCTGTGTGTAGCCCCTTGTGGGTAGTAAAGAAATAGGTATTTCGCCTGCTGCTACGTTTTCAGTTCACATTCCGGTGTGGCCGACTTTGCCTTTCATCCTTTCCAGGTCGATAAATTAAGTAACACTGAAACGATATGATGGACGTAATCGACTGATCCCCACGTCTTGCACGCTGTCTTTGTGGACACATTTGAAATAATAATAATTATTATTATTATTATTGTTGTTGTTGCTATTAAGGCGGCAAGCAGGCAGAATCGTTAGCACGCTGGACAACATAATTAGCAGTAAATCGCCCGTCGCTCCGATCTCAGTTCAAATTCCGCCGAGGTCAACTTTGCGTTTTATCCTTTCGGAGTTGATAAAATAAGCAACAGTGAAACACTGGGGTCGATGTAATCGACACGTCCCCCACTAAAAAAAGTAGAGGATTATTATTATTGTTGTTGTTGTCGATGTTGTTATAAGCCTTCTTAATTACCGGTTGTTCATTACTTGAAAGCAGGAAATAACAAATCACCAAAGGTTTCAAGTAGTGCCTTTTCCTGTGACTCAAACAGACAATACTCTCCTTAGAATGCAAGCTGAACCCAACACACTGCTGTCTGCTAGATCACTTCGAGCCTGACAACAGCTCCAATATTTATAATATGCTTTTCAAAAACCTTGGAAACTGCTCATAATGCTCCAGTTACCACCGGTATCACCATCACTTTCTTCATGGCCCATAACTTTCCTATCTTTCCTAACCATAACTCTAAACCTAAGCCTAAAATAGATTGAAATGCAATAGATCGATACTAGGGTTATAATTATGGGTGACAATTTCATTTGACACCGCTAGAAAAAAATCCCATTTTCCGTAGCGGTGTCGTATGAAATTGTCAACCCTAGTATCGATCTATTGCATTTCAATCTGTTTTAGGATTAGGGTTAGTTAGAGTTAGGGTTAAGGGTGGGGAAGGGTATCTTTTTTTCTTCGCAAATGTAAATAAACCGAATCTCTTTCTTAAGGGAGGGACATATTCATACAGCACGGAATGTTGTTTACCTAAATGGACGTATTTGATTGGTTAAAATTGCCGAAATGCCCGATTTTAAAGTGGAAATATCTTACAAACTATAGAATTTTCTCAATAAAGCCAAGAAAAAATTATGTTTTATAAACACATTCTACCAGTATACGAAGTTTAAAAGTGTTGAGTTAACTAGAAATTGTGTTAACATATGCCGTTCAAAAGGAAAAGATCCGTATTTTGCAATGTTCGTTTTCCATTACTCCCTCTGGCTTGTGTTCATACCATTGTTCGGCTCTCTCGAGGTTTGCTTTACCGCACAACAGCCAGTGGACATATCTAGTCACATTGTCGTGTCACTTTTTGCATTCGCGTTGTGCGAGCTTACAGCACTCACTAACAAAATGGCTTATACTTTCTCCATTCTCAGAGCACATCCTACGCTGTGGCGAGTCAGTGCTTTTACTAATGTGATATTTGGAGTAGTTTGTTCTGAGATCTTGTTCTATTGACTATTAGACCCCGCTCAAAATTTGAGGCTTTGTGCCTCCAGTAGAAAGGATTATCACTATTATTATTATTATTATTATTATTATTATTATTATTATTATTATTATTATTATTATTATTTTTATTATTATTATCATTATCATTATTGAGTGAGAGAGCAGTTATGCCATCAAAGTGACACTGGGGTAAAATATACGAAGCCCAATATACCCATCATGACTACCCGTCTGATAAGGGTACACCAGGCATTATTATTATTATTATTATTATTATTATTATCATTATTATTATTATTATTATTATTATTATTATTATTATTATTATTATTATTATTATTAGTAGTAGTAGTAGTAGTAGTTAGTAGTAGTAGTAGTAGTAGTAGTAGTAGTAGTTAAAAGCAAAATATAAAACACATATATACGAAGCATAATATAACCATCATGACTACGCATCTGAGAAGGGTACACCTGGCACATGCATCACAACCATATGAGCCCGATATGGTGATCTCATATCAAGATAAACAGCGCAAGAACTCGCAGGTAGGGAACAGTTAAAATTTTCTTCACGTTGAGTAGCTCATCCCACTCAAGAACTCTCTGAATAAGGTTTGTTTTAAGGCCGAACAAAACACCCATGTTTCCAACGGTGATATTATTCAAACCACAAAGAATTCCTCGCAACACATGGCTATGATGCTCCCCCCACCGCCACTACTTTTGCTCGTGATCAGAGATGCACATCTCGTCAGCCACTAAGAGACATACTCAACTGGTTAAGGTCAAACAACTGACAAGCAAATCTGTGGTATTGAGCAGAATGATTTTTGTAGACAAATGTACATGATAACTCATCCAGTCAGTTAAAATCAAAAGCCATGAGAGCCACTGTCAGGTACTACATCAGGGCATTTATTGTTGCTGCTGATGTTGTTTTTCTTCTTCATTTTCTTCTTCTTCTTCTTCTTCTTCTGATTATTATTATTATTATTATTATTATTATTATTATTATTATTATTATATTATTATTATTATTATTATTATTGTTATCATGCGCTTGCAGAATCGTTAGAACGCCGGGCAAAATGCTTAGTAGTATTTCGTCCGTCCTTGCGTTCTAAGTTCAAATTCCGCCGAGGTTGACTTTGCCTTTCATCCTTTCGGGAGTGATGATATAAGTACCAGTTAAGCACTTGGATCGATGTTATCGACTATCCCCCCTCCCTTCAAAATTTCATGCCTTGTTCCAATAGTAAAAAGGATTATTTTTATTATTATTTAAGACGTCGGACAATATAGAATATCGAGATGTTGTTAATTCAAGATATTGTGTTTACCGGAATTATTTGTACGGTCTGTCAATTCACAACAAGTACGTAAGACTGCGTGCAGTTCCAAGTAACAATGGATGTGTTTACAGGATTTGATCACTTCCCAAACGTTGCTGACATGAGGTGTTATGTCTAACATTTTATGAGGTCTATACAGCCAAGTACATCGTGAAGGACGGAGATGAAGAAAGGTATGCTTCCATCATGTATTTCGGAATATGGATGAGAATGGTGATAATGTGCTGTGTGAATGGATCCATTCTCGGTATGGCAGTGTTCGACTTTGACAAAACATATTTAGTGTTCAGGATAATCTTAATCCAGTTTTCTAGTATAGGTCACGGTGGCTACCTTTAAACCAAACATGATCTAGAACAATTTCATTGTTTATATAACTACAATACTTTTCATTATGTCAGTTTGTCATTTTCGTTTTTAAAATCCCCCACTGTAATTGTAATTTCACCCTCGTTCTTTGATACATGTCGAGAAATAAGTAAATCATCTCAATTTTAATATATCGCGTAGTGGACAACACAATCAGCATATTATTGAAAAGTTTCGTAAAGTACTTTTACATTCTGAGTAGAGAACTTCTCGGGGTTGTTTTTGTCCTTCAAATTTCCAGAGACGTTAAGTACAGTACTTGTAATTTGATTGGTGAGTTTCATCAAATTTTCTCCGGTCCGACGAGAGTGCATGTTTTATAAAAAATTTGTTATATTAATATTATTAATTTGATTTATAATAAATATTTTACCGTTTAATTTTATCCCTTGCTTTCTCACTACTTTTGGGGACAACTCTATAAGCCCTTGGTTATATGAGAGATATGATTTAATTTTCTACGTTTCTATTGTATTGGAAATATTCTACGCAATGTATATTCTATGTCTAGTAATATTCTTTCCCTATATTGTATATATGTTTACTCAATGAATTTTAGCTATGAATTGTATAAGTATCGACTTTAAACATTCCCAAAGCACTCATTTTTTTTGACATCTTAACAACATTTTCTAATCAAATTCTCACTTTATTGTTTAAACATTTTTCTAGTCTATGTTGTTATTTACAATATCAGTCTCAAAAATATATCTTATTTCGTACACTATTTCCTATTTGTTCATTTCCTTGAAGACAGAAGCGGGTTTTTATTTTATTTCATTTTTTTTTGTTTCATAGTTTGCAGTTCTTTGTTTCTTTTTCTTCTTTCGTTTTATGGTTTATTCCATATTTTTTTATAGTCCTACACTAGATATACTCTTCTAATCTTTTACTCTTTTACTTGCTTCAGTAATTTGATTGCAGCCATGCTGGAGCACCGCCTTTAGTCGAGCAAATCGACCCCAGGACTTATTCTTTGTAAGCCTAGTACTAATTCTATTGTTCTGTTTTACCGAACCGCTAAGTTACGTGGACGTAAACACACCAGCTTCGGTTGTCAAGCGATGCTGGGAGGGGGGCAAAGAGACACACAAACATATACACACATACATACATAAATATATACACATATATATGACGGGCTTCTTTCAATTTCCGTCTCACAAATCCACTCACAAGGCTTTGGTCGGCTTGAGGTTATAGTAGAAGATACATGCCCAAGGTGCCACGTAGTGAGACTGAACCCGGAATCATGTGTTTCGTAAGCAAGTTACTTTGAATTAGCATTTGCAAGAGTACCTGCATGTATGTATTCGTCGTAAATATAATATAACTAGATGGGCTAAGGTGGAGAGCTTGTAGAAACGTCAGCACACCGGGCGAAACGCTTAGCGGCATTTCGTCTGTCATTACGTTCTGAGTTTTAATTTTGCAGAGGTTGAATTTGCCTTTCAGCATTTCGGAGCCAATAAAATAATTACTAGTTGAGCACTGGGAACGATGTAATCGACTTCAGCCACTCCTTTGAAACTGCAGATCTTCTCCCAAAATTTGAAACTAATATTACTACATGAGCTTCTGGCTGTTGCATTCTAAATTCTGTTATTACTTTTCTTGTTTAAAAACCTCATCTCATTAATTCATGAAACTTCGAGTTGAAAATATTTTAATTATGCTGCCTCAATAAGGTACCTAATATAAGCACAAAGTATCTGGAATGTTCGAGCGTTAGCTTTTCATTTATATGAATGGTTTAGACTCTGTCTCGTTCATTATTTCATAAGTATTTCGAAGCCTACGGGCCTAATTATTTTATCTCTATTTCTTCATCTAATATGACAGTGTAACTTTTAAAATGATTTTCATCTTTAGTGTTGCTTTCGGCTATTTTTCTGAACCGAATGACATGTCAATTATTTTACAGAATACTTCTACAGTATGTACCGAAACTTTTAGCAATTTTCCATGTGTAGGCTCATGATTAAGACTCATCCGTACACTATAAAATTTATTTATGTCTAGTCTAATTTAGAATTTTGATTAAATGCCTGAGACCCAGCAGGACATAGAACAGAGACCTTAAAAGTATACAAATTTTCATTTCATGTAGGTGGGTTTCATTTTGGTAAATACTTATTTTTCCTTCAAAATTGTTTACGTTTCCTTTAGGTATTTGAGGTACGTGGTTTTATAAGTTCTAACTTCGCTCTTTGTTCTTGGGTTTAGTAGGGATTAGTAATTGACCTTTATGACGACATAAACCTTCCGTGTAATTGTTACTGTAATTGTTTTGTAAATGCCTTTTCTTCCATTTATTTTTTGTGTGTGGATATATACCATCCTCAGTACTATAACCATTACAGCGTTGTACATTGTGTGTAGGCTTTTTATGTATTCTTAATCCAGGAGTTTTAGTTTAAAAAAAAAGATTGGGGAGGTAGCAGTTGCTTAAAATTTTATCAGAGTTTGAAATTTAAAAGATTTGAAAAAGATAAACGGGAGAAACAACAATATAACAGGTATAGTTTCTTGTACTAGTTACTGTACAACCTGGTCGCTACAAGAATATTAGTCATCGCTGTATATATCCCTTTAGTTGTTCTGTAAATGGCTTTTCATTTAATTTTTGCTTCGTGTGAGAATGTATACCTTTCGCTACAGTATAGTCATTACATACATCTGTATACGCCATTTCTATTTATAATTCATGGGTTTTGTTCTATGGTAATTCTTGAAGATTAAATTGGTTTCTTTCCCTTTGTTATCTATTCAGCTGTTGTTTCTTTCCCATTCTTTTTCTACATCGATGAACATAGCAGTTGCAAAGAAAGTGTTTGCATGTTAGACATTTCAACTAGTAGTTTGGAACAGTATAACACCATCTAGAAATCGCTAACATTAATCAATTTTAAAAATATATATCGCATGTTGTTACAGCTTTTAATATTGTTAAAGATTCTTCAAGTACCTTAGATATTGATTCCAACATTCTGGTCCGTTGTTATGCATTCAATGCCCATACACCAAAAACAAATTTTTCCTCTCCTCCTGCTTTTGGCGCTGCATAGATTTCTATTTTGCTCTGAGCAAAATGTTAGCTGATCTTTGAATTTGGGTACTTAGCTTTTTGTTAAGAAGGGTATCTGTTGTATTTGTCTCTTTCTCCATTTTTCTTTTCATTTCAGTAATTCCATTGTTGATTTCATTAAATTTCGAGGGGAATTTTGTTCTATTTTATTTTTCTGGAAAATCTTTTGGTTTTGCTTAGTTGTTCTTCACCATTCCTACTTTGCTGTTATTATTGTTCATATTCTTCTTCTTCTTCTTCTTCTTCTTCTTCTTCTTCTTCTTCTTCTTCTTCTTCTTCTTCTTCTTCTTCTTCTTCTTCTTCTTCTTCTTCTTCTTCTACTTCTTCTTTATATTATTTCTATCATCATCATCATCATCATCATCATCATTATTATTATTATTATTATTATTATTATTATTATTATTAATATTATTATCAACAGCAGCAATATAATTAATAATAATAATAACAAAACAGAAGAAGAAGAAGAAGAAGAAGAAAAATGCCCGGAGGCATAATTTTGCAGTATAAAAACAAAAGTAAGAAGATCCCTCCCCTCCACACACGCACACATCCAACGATGAAAATAATGAAACATCAGCAGATTTAATTTGCCCCCTCTGCCAGTCACTAGCAGATTTTTAAAATGTTTCACCTTGCATATGGTCCCTGCTCTGCCAGGAAATGTTCAAACCCCGGTACCGATGTTCTTGCGTTAAACAAATTTGCGGGTCACAGTCAGCTATATTGGATTCAAATTCTGGCGCAAGGCCAGCAGGCTTGGGGGTAGGATAAGTCGACTCCAGTGCTTAACTTGTACTTATTTTATCGACCCCTCCCCCACGAATGCCTGAAAGGCAAAATTGACCTAGTGCAGTTCGAACTCAGAACGTAAAGGCGGACGGCATATCGCTATTTTACCCGGCATTCTTTTATTATTTTACTTGTTTTAATTAATTGACTATGGCCAAGCTGGAGCACCGCATTTTATTCGAATAAAGTGAACCCAGGACTTATTCTTTGTAAGCCTGCCGAACCGCTAAGTTACGGGGACGTAAACATACCACCATCAGTTGTCGAGCGATGATAGGGGTGGGGGAATATACACAGATATAAACACACTGAAACACACACACACATACACACACACACACACACACACACACACACACACACATATATATATATATATATATATATGTATCTTTCAGTTTCCGTCTACCAAATCCACTCACACGACTTTGGTTGACCGGGGAAACTATAGTAGAAGACAGTTGCCCCAGATGCCACGCAGCTGGATTGAACCCGGAATCATATGGTTGGGAAGCAAGCTTCTTAACGAACCTGGCAGCTCGATGCCTTACTGTCAAACGTTTTATCAATAATTTCGATCTTTGCCAGTATGTTACGTTCCTTATCAATAAATTGTTTCCTTTTTACAGCTGAACAATGATAAATATATAATGATGAGTCATTCTTTAATGTCCCTACGTTATATATCAACGAAGCATTCACTTGAATAGTAAGAAAAATGTATTCGCTACAAGTCACATTTTCATGAATGTCAAAATAAGCAACTACAAAATTTTCCCTCATATTCCTAGCAAATGTGAGCACTGATCAACAGATTTATTTTCAAAGGCGTTCCAACCATGACAAATTCGTATGTTATACATGTGTGTAATACATCCGTCGTGTAATAAAAGTTCACATTTGAATTTGGTTACATATTCTTTTGAGAGAGATTTTCACGGCTAAATTTAACGAGTAAAATGCATTGAATTGTTAACACAAGTCTATATGTAATCCACCATACGTACAGTGATGGGTGTTCCAGCCCTGAAAATCTCGATTTTGATTTCTTGTTAGAGGAAATAGACATTCGGAGAAGCAGTTGAAGCACTAATGGGTACGCTTAAGCAATATCCGGTCATAAAACGGAGAATGGATTGTTCTACCTCCTTGCTTTGTTAATGACATGGTTGATCCCTGATGTGCTTTCGGGGAATCTATTCATAATAGCCTGGAACACCTCCATTCTGGATACTCCATCTCGATGTACTTGATGTTAACTTTTTAGCAATGATGGCCGAAATGGTCTTCCTCTCAAGACCCAAATGAGAAATTTCCCAAAACTGATCAAATTATGCACATCGGTTTACCTTATCAGGAGTCTCGTTTTACTTTTAAGGGATAGTGTGTTTTGAAGGTGATTTGGCTGCTATTTCTAATATGCTCTGTGACCACCTGAAGGCTTTCCCTGCGGCAATGTCGGCAGAAGTATTGTTGTATCAATCTCTTTGTGATGAGTTTCTAATGTTAATTCCTACACACATACACACACACACAATGAGTTTTATAATATCACAAACATACATAAAAATACACAGACATATCAGTATATACGTGTATATATGTGTGCATGCATCTGCGTTTAGCAGATCCATATATAAACACAAATGTATATTTAAACTTTTAGAATTGTGTGAATACTAGTGCATTGTAAATTTAAATATCTTGTTTTCTAGTGTTGATGAAGGATGGAATAAGAAAGCAATCGTCAGCGTAATCATCGCCATTGTCAACGTCGTCGTCGTCGTCATCATCTCCTTTATCATCTTCATCATCATCGTCAATATTACCATGGTGCTGCAGATAATGATAATCTCTATATACACCCATCCATCATTGCAATAACCGCAATGATATCATTATAATAATAATATAAATAAATAAATAAATAAAAAATAAATAATAATAATAATAATAATAATAATAACAACTACTATTATTATTATTATTATTATTATTATTATTATTATTATTAGTAGTAGTAGTAGTAGTAGTAGTAGTAGTAGTAGTAGTAGTAGTAGTAGTATAGTAGTAGTAGTAGTAGTTAAAAGCAAATTATAAAACACAATTTCGATACTCCGAAATAAAAATGATGGATGTTACAATTTTAAAAGACGGCATTAAAGATTCCACTATTTTAAAATTTCAAATCAATCTCCATAATTCATTTGTTCTACATAAATAAATAAATTTTCACTACGTTTTATATTCGTTTTACTTTACCATCAGCGACTTTGTTTCTGCATTTCTTATTTCTTTTTTTAAAAAGTTATACTAATATATCTCTGTCCTTCTAACACTTTTTCTTGCTCGCTCTTACTTTATATATAATGAGACAGGCAGAAAATGACGGATATTACTAGTCTTACAAAGAAAATGTACCGGGGTTGATTTCTTCCACTAAAACCTATTTCTTTATTACCCACAAGGGGCTAAACATAGAGGAGACAAACATGGACAGACATAGGTATTAAGTCGATTATATCGACCCCAGTGCTTAACTGGTACTTAATTTATCGACCTCGATAAATACTGTTTGACTGGCCATATCTGGCCCAGATATTCTACATGTTTTATATTCAAACTGGCCATATCCAGCCTCTCACACCTAACCTACATTGACATTCTAAAAATAACCTATCACATCATTGAAACCTCATAGCTATAAGGTAATGCATGATTAATTCAAACAATTTGAGTGAAAAACTATTACATTTAACAGAGTAATCTGAACACTAAAAGGTTAAGGCGGTGCTCCGACATGGCTGCAGTTAAATGACTAAAACAAATAAAAGAATAAAAGAATATGTGTGTGTGTGTATAGTCAATTTAAAAAGCACAGAGAAAAAGAAAAAAACAAACAAAAATGAGGACGTTGCACATATGATCACACACATACACGCACATATATATCAAAACAATGTGTAAAAATACTATTCCACGGCCATACTAACAATCCAGTAATACTATTCCACGAAACAGCCATACTAAGACTCCAGCATACATCCATCATCAGCTGTTCTACGGATATCACTATGGTTTCGACACCTGGACTGTACCATTAAATCCAGCGGTATCAATAGCATTAAAATAAGTGTTGTTTGGGAACAAACAAACCAAAGAAACCACAAATTTCAAACACATTTACCCCATGTACAACCGTATCAATGAATAAATTCAATAAGTATATATATGTATATATATGTATGTATATATATATATATATATATATATATATATATATATATATATATATATATATATATATATATATATATATATATATATATATATAAAGTTAATCCAAACAAGAAAGCACAAAAAGACACAACAATGCGAGGACGTGGAACAAATATAGTATTATTGGACGCTCAGGAAAGAAGGAAAGAAGAAGGGTTTAACGTTTCGAGCGGAGCTCTTCGTCGGAAACATAGGAGAAGGAAAGATCCAGAGAAGGGAAGACAGAGGAAAAAAAATCGCCAACGGTACACACGAGGTCACGCACACACACAGAACGACAGATAGGCAGAGAGAAATATATACGACTTCTAAGTAAAAAGTATCTAGACTGATACTGTTATAAGTAAACTACAACGTATATATCAATTCGGCATTTAATCTCCTTCGAAGCAGTTCACTTTTGATGTCACACACACTCTATCCAGTGCCGTTTTCAATGATGGAAGCATTCTTGAAATTCCTTGGGGGGGGGGGGATGGCAAGCAGCTACTTTGTCTCATTCTCCTTCATTTCCTCGATGTCTTCAATTGTTGTTGTGGGTCTTCTACCGCGAAAACTGGGCTTTGGTTTCGGGGTTATAATCTTCTTGGAAGCAATGAAGAGGATCCTTTCCAGCTGAAAACAGCGATTCTTTTTCAGACGAACACGCATTACACAGAATAGAGGAATCTATTTATCACCGGAACAGACAATCTGCACGATCGGATGCTCCTGAACCAGTTGTTTACTACCCCTCCCGTGAGAGATGGATACTAGATATGTCGAAACAATTGTAGTGATTAAATAAAAACTCTCGTACCTTCCATCTTCTGTCTCTCATTAACCAGATACTGTGAAAGTAACCGTGTCTTACCAGTAAGCTACCAGGTATAAACCATTCATTTAATTATCTAATACATGTGTGTGTCTGTATGTGTGTGTGTGTGTGTGTGTGTGTGTGTGAGAGAGAGAGTGTGTGTGTGTGTGTGTGTGTGTCCTTTGTTGACATTGGGTAGCGAGGTCATATATTCTTCAAGAGGCCACTCACTAGAGCGGCTTTTAGCCAACAGGTTTTGAGATCTGATGATACGCCATAAATTCCAAGCCCTTTACGGACGTGAAACCTAATGTAATCCCATA
>NC_043003.1:65690359-65710359 GCF_006345805.1 Octopus sinensis | reverse complement strand
TATATATATATTCATATACACATAGTATCATTGATATATATATATATATATATTATATATATATATAACTTACTGGAAAAGGATGCGTCACGTTCGATCATATAATAATATAAATAATAGATATATGCATATATACATACGTATATGTACATACCTACATATATATATATATATATATAATATATATATATATATATATATATATGTCTATATACATGCATATATGGGTACAGGACATCGAAACAACGTTGACCATAATGAGAAACGAAAACATTAAAACAAAGACATAGAAACGAAAAAAAGAAACAGAGAAACGAGACATACAACACATAGAATATTCCCCTTCTTCAGTTGTCCCTGTTTCAACTACTCCACGTGCCGAAAGCAAGGACAAGACGCGACTTCATTGAAACAGCCCTTCCTGCAAAGCAAATTAAATAAAATTTGGGATTTTTTGCAGAGGGTAAAGTGGTAACAAGTACGGGACAGTGAGAACAAAACAGTAAAAGCAATAAAAAGTAAAAACAGTAAAATACAGAACAATGAGAACAAAACAGTAAAAACAAACGGTGAGTGCTGTTAAGCCAAGACGATGGAAAAATTATTCTGAACGTTTAGGAAGACGAGCTTATGAAGGAGACAGAATGGGGACGTTTAGTCTTTGCGAAGTTTGTGGGTAGAAAGGTAGATTATCTTTCGTCATGTGTCAGCGACGAGAGAGCCGAGGAAGAGGACTAAAAGAGAGGGAACGATGAAGAGGAATGGAGAAGAATAGGGAAGGGTGGGAGAGAAAACCAGAAAGGATGAAGAACAAGAGGGGGATAGAGATAGACAGAAAAGAGATAGTAAAGATAGAAGAGTCCGCATACGATGCGTCCGGTGGCGAAGTGATTGCAGAGCTTCAGGTGAAGTGCTTTGCTTTAGACCGCACCAACCGGTCTTGTAACTGAAACGACGAGCTCGGGATCGTGATTTTCACACACCAACCACGAGACTGTTTTTCTCGCAAGCGTGAGATGCTTATGGCAACTAGCTTTCCCAAGCAGTCACCCATCTAAGTAGAAACTAGGTTCAATGTTCCATAATTTCGGTGATCACAAAGAAACCTTGCAGTTAACGTGATACGGCTGTGACCAGTGTAATGTTTAAGTAACCAATAAAAATTAGTTGTATTACTCGTTATGATATACAGAAGTATTGTAGAAATTAAGGTAAACGCAAGTTTATATTATTTGTTCCTACGAACGTTTCACTATTGTGGTTGATTTAAATTCTGTATTGAATGTTCCAAGTTCCAGATATATTTGGATAACTGCAGCGATCATGACTGGACACATTACTGCAGTATTTTACTGAAAATTAATGTGCATGTGTATGTATATACGTGTGTGTGTTTGTGTGTGTATATGTGTATTATGTATGTATGTATGTATGTATGTATGTATGTATGTATGTATGTATGTATGTATGCATGTATGTTATTATGCAGTTTATTCCAAATGTTTTTGCCAATAGAGAAAGAACCGGTTTCCAATCTAGATCCAAGGCTCCCTCATTGCAATATCAACATCAACAGGATTATTTTTATTTCTATGTATGTTTGTATTATTATTTTATTTCAAGATTTCTTGCCAATAGAGAAGGAACCGGTTTCTAACATAGATGCAAGTCTCCTTCATTGGAATTCCAGCATCAACAACAGGGTAGTTTTGTATGTATGTATGTATGTATGTATGTATGTATGTATGTATGTATGTATGTATGTATGTATGTATGTATGTATGTGTGTATGTGTGTATGTATGTATGTGCAGATTTGTATGTTTTATGTATGTATTCTCATGCATATAGTTGAATATATAGACATGCTCATATATATTAAAAATGATAAATTTCTGGAAAGTTTCACAGATTTTTACAGTTCCAGTGATGGATTGGATCTGTGGTCTTCGAATTAGCTTTCTCCTTTCTAGTTTTGAGAAGCCTAAATTCTCAAGATAAGTATTTAGGTACTGTGTTACGTATCCCAGGGCCCCAATAATTACAGGTATAAATCTGAACTTATAATTTCGATAGAGTAACTACAGATTTCTCAATAGCTCAGCATAGGTGTTCTCTTTTCCACTGATCTTCAGTATTATGACAACAAACGCTGGGCAACTAATTTCCGCAACTGTGCACAATTTCTCTTCTCTATTCAAAATCATTATTTCAGGTCTGCTGTGTTTACATTTTATTGAGGTCTTCACAGGGACATTTCAACAGTATCCCTCTTTATTATTAGTGGCTATGGCTTCTACCATACTGTGGATTTTTATTTCTTAGTCCTCGTGATTATCCTTCCGACGGATTACATTAGTGTCTTAGCTACAACGTCATATCTCATCGGTAGATAAAACCGTGATGACATTTTCGGACAACTGCTTATGATGTGGGCGTGATCTTCAGTGTGAACTCCACAAAGTCTGCATAGGTTGTCACATTTTACTGCTTTACTCCTGAATCTCTATCACTTTGTGCATCAGGTACTTGGTTGAGATTTCCTGTTCCTGAATTTCAAACGCCTCCGGCTATTGGACCATGATAAACTGCTTTGGTGATCAATGTTACTATTATCGCGGAGTTTTCTAGTAACATATCCATGCATAGTATTCTGCTTATATAGGCTCATCCTTACATATGATGATACATTGCGGTAGAGTCGTGCGACATTTGTGGGCATGCATTCTAGGTTGTCAGACAAAGAGTGTTGCTCAAGGAGCTGCCTTCCAAGTCTTATGATGTTATGAGCCTCATGTATGCAAACTTGGTCACTGGTTAAAAGATGCTGCCAAAGGGATATGATGAGACATTCAAAGGCATTTTGGATCGAGGTAGAGGCGGTCTACATTACTGTTTATGTGGAAATTATGTGTGCCTATAGGTATTTTTCAGTTTTGCACATCAATGGCTCGGATCTCATCAAGCGTCCAATCAGCCAGCCCAAATGTTGGTATGAATACTGCACAGCAAACGCTTTTTTGAATGCAGAGAGTTCTGAGGTCCAAATATATGTATGTATGTATGTATGTATGTATGTATGTATGTATGTATGTATGTATGTATGTATGTATGTATGCATGCAAGTACGTATATGTATGTATCTAAGTTTGTATAAAAGATATATGATAGCACGTTTGAATATGCTTTTAGAAAGAAAGATTACGCAACTCATTTTCAGTTGAGTTTTTAAATGGTTTATGTTCAGGTCATATTTCGCGTTCCGGAAATATGATCTCGCGGTCATATTTCTCGTTACGGAAACATTCTGTTCATTAAAAACTAACTATCTTAACATTATGTATTGGACCGTCAATATATCGATATGTATGTGTATTTCTATGTACAGTATACAGTGTGCGTCTGTACATCTGTATGTATGTTAATGCCTGTATGTATGTCGGAGTATCACTTTCCTCATAAACAATATCATTCTTCTCTCACTTAGGTTACTGACATCGTCGACATCGAGAAGAGGAACGATTTGAAATTCACTGTGCTTCAAAGAAAGATAATTTGCGAATCTGAAAGACACAAAGACATATTTTTCATGATAAATCACATTGTTAAATGCCTTGATTGCTGATGGCTATCCTGATAAACATTCGTTTATCCGGACACAAAACTAGTCGGTAAATGCTAGAATTCACACTTAAATGCATGTGGCTACACATTCAGCAACACCAAGCTTAGATATAGTAGCGGTTTCCTACTACTCTGGGCTTTATATTATATTATACTATATCATATCATATCATAATTACGTGAATAATATGTTGTTTTTATCAATTTTCTGCGTTTTTATAATTTATAAACCGAAATTGTATAACAACTTACGCCCTTCTCATTTCTCGTTATCTACATATATCTCCTTTGCTCCAAGGCAAACGAATTAGTGGGACCCTTTTCAACTCACATTGTATTTAATTGTAAGTTTTCGAAACCTTGCAACTGATAATTCTTGCATTATATTTTGAGTCTTCTAATTCTTGTAACTAAAAAACGAAAATATTAGTATTATAATTGTTATAATTATTATTATTGTTGTTACCATCGCTGTAGTTACAATCACCGTTATTACCATTATTATTACTATCATTATTTTTATCATCATCATCATCATCATAATCATCATGATCGACGTCGTCCCCTTCGTCGACATCATCATCATCGTTACTATTGTTGTTGTTGTTGTTATTATTCATTTATTTATTTATTTATTTATTTTACATATTTTACTATAGTGATGTTCGTGATAAGGTATAAAAGCTTTTATTGGCGAAATAATGGCTGCTGAGAAATAAAACATTTGATTATAACATGAATCGTTACATTTATGAATTGATAACAATCTTGTGGGTGGTATTATAAGTTGTACAGACACAATTAAATACTTTCACACACACACATATATATATATATGTATGTATGTATGTATGTATGTATGTATGTATGTATGTATGTATGTATGTATGTATGTATGTATGTATGCATGTATGTATATGTTTATATTTATTCATTTATATACCCATACATGCAAATATATTTCTATATATATATAAAGCGAGAGGCTATATATCTATCTATGTATCTCTGTCTTTCTTTATATATCTCTCTTTCTCCTTCTCCGTCTCTTTCTCTCTGTACACACACATACACAAACACACACACACATGCACATCTATATATATATATATATATATGTATATATGAGGATCATGATATATATATTCATAAGAAAACATACCTTCTATATATTTTACATATATACTTAGATATATATATAATTGCATCCATATATGTATATATATATATATATATATGTATATATATATATATATCTGTTTGTCTGTCTGTCTGACTCTATTTGTCTATATATTTATCTATCTATCTATATATACATATATATATTATATAATATATATGCATGTATACATATGTATACACAAACATCTCTATGCCAGTGTGCATTAGTTTATATATATATTTGTTCATATATACACACGCACACAGACGCACGACGCACACATACACATACACACACACATATATATCATATATCACATATCCATAATTGAGTTGATATGTGGGGATGTATCTGTGAGAATGCAATTAATTTTATACCATAAGAATTGATTATCAAACGACGAGCTATTCCATAAAACCGTTGGAAAATGAAGCAGAGTGAAACAAAAATAATGCAGAACCATCATGAAAAATAAACAATTCCTCATTCTTTTGATATTATTTTAAATGATTAAATGAAAACCCAAATGAAAAGCTAAGACGAAAAACTATAATATAATAAATATACCATACCATATCATATCATATAATATATATGTACGTATATATATGAATATGTATATATATATATATATATATATATATGCATGTATATATATATATAATATATGCATGTATGCCTCTATGTATGCATGACATAAGGATATTGCCTAACACGGAATATGTTCGGTTTTGTATTGGTTTTATTTTATTTCAAAAATGGCGGAGGTTCAATCGCTATGCAATTAATTTTAATCCCTTTAGGAAGAAAAATCTTCGCAAAATAGAGTAGAAGCGTACACACAAACCTGTATGTATATGTGTATATGCATGTGTGCGCATCACTGGATGCATGTATATATATATATATATATATATATATATATATATATATTGCATGCCAAAACTAATACAAACAATAAAATATCGTGCCTGCATCTATGCACACTTACACATACACATTCACACACAGACATATGTACAAGTATATACATACATGCAGACATCCATACACACTTATACATATATGTATGTATTTGTATTTTGATATAGCTAACGATACAAATGAAAGTTCGCCCTGTAACCACAAAGTGGAATAGGAGAGCAATGATAGAAACAAAAAAACAAAGGCAAAAAATAACAATCTGTATAATCATTTGTTTATTTTAAAAATCATATTAAGTTTATATTAATGTTGTTATATTGCTGTTATCGTTAAGGCATCTCTTTTGTTTTGTTTTTGTAGTTTAGAAGTTGGATAAATAAGTTGTTTTGTTGCCAATTCACTCAAACTTATTTGAAAATAATAACTGTAAATTAAATAGGAATGAATTAGATACAATTCCAAATCTCGGAATTGAAACTGTTGGAGTAGATATTACATAGCTAATCTCGCTTAGTATATGTTACAAACACCGATCTTTGATATGTCTACATGTATTTGAATACATGTGCAAGCGTGTACTTACATGCATACATACATGTTTGTGCGCGTGTGCGTGTATGTGTGTGTATATGTGTGTGTGTGCTTTTTAGGCATGACTGACTGGGTAAGAAACTCGCATTGCAACCGCATGTTTTCTGGTTCAGTCCCCTGTGCATTACCTTGCGTGAATGTCATCTATTATAGCCTTTTATTCGTCAATACCTTCTGTGTGAACTAAATAGGTAGAGACTGCATGGAATCCCGTCGTGTATATATATATATATACATATATATATACGTACACATGTATGTATGCATGCATATATGTATATATGTGTGCGTAGAGAGAGAGGGGGAAAGACAGAAAGAAGGATAGATAGAGCCATACATAGATATACATATACAAATATATATATAAATATATATATATATATATATATAGAGAGAGAGAGAGAGAAAGAGACATAGATACATGCACATACATGCACACGCATAAACACACATATATGTTACACTATGTATATTTGTGTATTTCTTTGCGCTTGTTCCAACCACCAGATAAAACCGGTTTTTTGTTTTGTGTGCGCCAGCTTAACTTATATCGCAAATTTGGGCCGTTACGGTCGACGGTTCTCTACAAGGTGGTGCCCCAGCTGGCCGTAGTTAAACGATAAACAATAGAAGATATATATATATATATATGAATATACACGTGTGTGTATGTGTATATATATATACATGTGTGTATATAGATACATGTTTGTATGTATATGCATGTGTGTGTGTATGTGTAAAAATGCATTTGGGTACGCATATGAGGAAAATACATTGAACGATGCTAAATTTTTGTCCCTCGACTATCGCGGGTGTTACGTTCCTAACTTCGCCCCCCGCGATAGGTGAAAATCCACGAAGTAAAAATAATATTGTACAGTATATTCTTAATTTTTCATTTTTATAATTTGTATATATTTATTTTATTATAAATGCAAAGCAGCACCACAGAGGAATCGACGTAAGCTTAAATAATAAACTGAGATATGTGAACCGCGACAAGTGACACGCGATAAGTGAACCGCGATATGGCGAGAGAGTAGTGTATAAACGAGTTGATATATATGTATGCGCATTTTCGATTATCTATGTTCTTCAGTGATTTCTGATGAGTGATGAATAGGTCGATGCTATAATGCGAACAAGGTGTATCCACAAGTAATATATCTAAATTAATTACTTTCTTATATATTTAATACTCAACGACATAGGTCCATACACGAAATGCTCATACGAAATTCACCACCATAGAAGGTTACTCTCACCTTATGCACAAACACACACATACACACACACGCATATATATATATATATATATATATATATATATATATATATATATATATATATATATATATATATATATATATATATATGCTTACATACCTACACAGATATTTACATATGCATATAAATGTATATATACATATAAATATATAAATATATATATATGTATACATGTATATATATACATATACATATATATTACATATATACATATATATGTATATATACACATTTATATATATATATATATATACCTATATATATATGTATATATTTATATGTATATATATATATATATATATATATATATATATATATATATATATATATATATATATAATTATATAAATATATATATATATATATATATATATATATATATATATATAGATATTTATATATATATATATATATATATATATATATATATATATATATATATATATATATATATATATATATATCTATATATATATTAGCGCTATATTGATGCGCGTTATGTACTAAACTCTTCAAAGGAAGATATTTGAATAAACTGTGATTAAATTGCAGCACAAATTTAATTATAAAAATTAAGGATGCGAATTGAAAACCATTGTTGAATTGTTTATATTTTCTTTTTGATTTTTTGGGAGGGGCTTATTTATCTATTTTTTCATAGAATTATCACTTGAATATTTGATTACGTAAACTCATCTAACGTAACTATTCGACCCTTCCCTGATCAGAGACAAATCTTAGATAAATAGAAAGTGATAAAAATATTCGGTTTTATAATTCTCATATTTTTCTGTTCGATTCATTTGGGATTAAAATCTAAATTCATTCGTTCTAGATTGAGGAAAATAAATTTAAATTAATAAACTATGTATAATGTTTCTTTGATCTTAAACTTGTTTAATCGTCATGATTGAATACGCGAACAGTTGTGAGTGTTGTATAATTTGTTAGATTAATTGGCAAACTTTATGAACTGAAAAATAAACTCATGCTAAACAGAAATGTAATGTCATTTTTCTTAATATAAGGTCTAAACCAGTTTATCTCAAAATCCCTATGACGACAGAGTCTCCAGCCTGAACATGACGTGTTTTTTCGAATATTATATAATCTAAGATTCATTTTTGCTTTCAAACTATAGATCTGACACCAGCATCCAACAGGTAGAGCTACCCTATTCTGACTTTCTTATTCGACAGATAATATTATGTAGTTTTACTTATTGGTAGGATCAATTCTTTTTAATTAGTCAAACAAGGAATGAGGCCGCCACCAAAAGTTTATCTGGGCGAACGAGACTTCGGAAACGAATTATCATTTTTTTCATTTTTTTTACTCACTTCAGTTATTAGACCGCAGCCTTGATGAGGCACCATCTTGAAGAGTATTTAGTTGAACGAATCGATCCCAGCACATTTCTGGTACATATTCTATGGCCCTTTTTTGGTGAAGCGCTAAGTTATGGGGACCTAAACAGACTAAGGATGGTTGTCAAGTGGTGTAGGGGGGGGGCACAAACAATTATGCACACACAAAAAATATACATATATACATAATACATATATATATATATATATATATATATACACACACACATATATATTCTCTAATTTCACTGGTCCCACTCCTGAACAGTGACGACATTATCGGTGCCACCTCACTCTCCCGTGAACATCTAGATTCCTTCCTCTCTTTCGTCCAATCTTTCCATCCAGCCCTCCACTTCACTTCCACTATCTCCAACACCTCTGTCTCCTTCCTCGACATTTCGGTTAGCATTCTTCACTCCACTCTTACCACCTCCGTTCACTACAAACACACAGACTCACACTCATACCTCAACTTCTCTTCCTCCCACCCAGAACACACCAAGCTTTCCATTGCCTATTCCCAATTCCTCCGTCTACGTAGGCTCTGTAGTGACGACCATGACTTTGAGACTCAGTCTCAACGTATGGCTCACCACTTCATCCTACGTGGATACCCCCTCACCACTATCCACACCGCCCTTGCCAGAGCACGTTCCGTGGACCGTGTATCTGCTCTCTCTCCCCGAACCCGCCCTGTAGTCTCCCGCCTCCCTTTTCCCCTCACTTACCTCCCCACGAACCTACCTCTCCAACGCACCATTCTTCGAGCTTTCCGTCATCTCCTGTCCGACCCGTCCACTTCACACCTCTTCCCTAACCGACCCCTCCCCTCTTTCAAACGAGCCCATAACCTTCGAGACCTTTTGGTCCATAGCTCCTTCCCTGACCCTACCTCCCAACCTGGCTCGTTCCCCTGCTCCCGCCCACGTTGCCGCACTTGCCTTTACCTCTCCAACACAACCCTCCTCACTGGCACCCATCATCGACCCTATCGCATCATCAACTCCTTCACCTGCACCTCCAGCAATATTATCTATTGCGTCTCTTGCTCTCTCTGCCATTCCCTGTACATCGGACAAACGGGACGCCGCTTGGCTGACCGGTTCGCGGAACACCTTCGTGACATCCGCCTTGCGAACGACACACCGGTCTCACGCCATTTCCGATCCACCACTCAGTCCTCGCAACACCTGTCTGTGATCGGTTTGTCCTTACACAGAGGCCATCCGGATTCCCGTTTGCGCCGTGAACAGGAATTAATCTTCTCTCTTCTTCGCTTATACGCCATTTGGTCTCAACTCTCCCCCCTCCCCTCCTCATCTAACCTCCCCCCGACCCCTACTTCTCTTCAGTCCCTCATCCTTTCACCCCTACTACTCCCCTTCCCTTCTTCCCTCTTTCTCCCCCTCCCTCCTTCTTCCCTCTTCCCTTCCCTCTTTCTCTCTGCTCCTTCACTACCCTTTTCTCTCTCCCCCCTCCCCCTCTATCCTCCCTCCCTCCTCTCCCCTCCTCTTCTCTTCCCTTCATTCTCTTCTCCCCCCTCCCCTCTTTCCCCTCTTCTCCCCTTTCTTTCTCCCTCTCTCCCCTCTTCTCCCCTTTCTTTCTCCCCTCTTCTCCCCTTTCTTTCTCCCCCTCCCCCTCTTCCCTCATCTCCTCTCTCTACACTACACCATACGACTTTACACATCACATCATATATACATACACACGTCCAGACCTCTCATACGCACTAATACTCTCTCATACACACACACACTCTTCTCATACACACACACACACACTCTTATGTTGGAGCGAGGTCATTCAACCCTATTATCTCCCCTAATTTCGCTCTTGCGTCTCATGTTTGATCTTTGACTTCTGGCCGAAATCAGATCGCCATGTTGATTCGCTAGCTTCTGCACACATATTTTGTTTCTCTCCTTCTTTCTTTGTTTTTTCTCTGTGTATCTTTCTGTTGAAGAGCGTAGGCTCGAAACGTTAAGGACTTGTTTTATTTATATTTCCTGAGCGCCATACTAATACAATTATTTGTTTGTATTCCACCTGCCTTCGTCTTTTGTTTATTTCCGTAAACCTGCCTTCGTCTTTTGTCTATTTTCATAAAGCTTCCCGTAATATATATATATATATATATATATATATGTGTGTGTGTGTGTGTGTGTGTGTGTGTGTGTGTGTGTGTGTGTGTGTGTGTGTGTGTGTGTGTGTCAGGTTAAGTAAAAAGTAAGCAATGTTTAGGTTCCTGGAGAATTTGTACTGGATGTATCAGTTTTGAATTCTCTTTTAATCATCTTTTTAAAAATAGTCTACTTATACAGATTTAGACTTGCCCAAATGCATCAATAATTTAACATTTTCATCATTGTTCAAATCACCTCTGAATTAGTCGTGATTTTGTTTCAGGGCTTAATGCTTATCACTGTATTCTACTGAATACAGTTACTGTTGCTGAATATTGTTGCTGTTTCGCTTGAGCGCCTGTTTTTATTTGTTTTTCTTTTCCCTGTTCAGGGGCGAAAATTGGTCTCCATCTCATTATGGCGGTAGACAACAAACCAAACTATGCGGCTGCCGCAGGAACCGGTGAGAAAGTTAGTGCCTTGTTGGAGGTGAAGATGCTGCAGATACACCAAAGACACTGGATGCATGCCAGCAGTTAATCAAGAAAGAGGGAACGGCGTTGGAGGTGGTACTTCCGGAAGAAAGCGTCGAACAAAAAAGAAGGACGATAGTAAACAGAATGTAAGCGGCCACATCGAAGAAAATCGAAATAGCGACTGAGAAGGACATTGAAAGTTGTCTGCTACGAGAAATGGAGGAGGCAACTTTTATCAACAGGGGAAGAAAATTCGGCACGGTGGAGGTGGAGGTTCGCCACCGAGGAGGTGATGTTGAAGCACTCCACAAATACGCTAAGGTCAGCAGACCTAATACGTCTGCCGACCTACATGGAAAGGCATGCAAGAATAAGGATCGGAAGCATCCCGCCAGAAATAAGAGTGGTTGGTAGCAGTCATTATGGCTGCCACCATCCAATTAGAGTAGCGGGCAGAAGCCCAACGTGTTATAAGTGTGGGGATAAGGGTCACTTTAAGGTCAAGCGCCATTAAGTTTCGCAACATGAAGTACACCATGCTTCTAGCACACCACTACATCCAGAAGAACCAATTAGCGTCAGTTCTGGAAAACGCACCAACCTAACAGATAAACCGCAGGAGAATAAACCGACCAACAGAGTTACCAACGCAACAAAAGACATCCCAAAATAAAAGAAAAGCAAAAAGTAACCGAGACCACAACAATGCTACCTGAAAACAGCCCCAAGGAAAAAGTAAACCTATCTAGAGACAAAATCAACCGGGTTCAGCAACGAGGAAGAACCAGCTACCAGAAAAATAAATGGGATACAAAAGATATTCCCGCTAAATTAAACACTCACAACTTCACACACAAAGAACAAACATCTTACACGTTCATCTCTTATAGCCTATTTACAGAGGACATTTCTCCACCATTAACACCTTGCAAAACAGACACCACCCCTCTGTACCTCCCCTCCAGAAACCGACCCAGCGCCTTCACTTTCACTTGCAGACATTCAAAAGCCGCAGACCTTACCCCCACCCAAATTAGCATTCATAGTGACATACAAGGGGAAAATGCAGCACTGCATAGAAAAACTACAAAAGACTGAAATCAATAATTAAGGTGAGATGTGTACTAATTGATAAAGAAAATTGCCTAAAATTGAGGGGAAAATTTGGGGGTCGATGTGCCCCCAGTCATTGAACACGATCATCTGGATGAACTAGTGATTTTTAGATAGTAAAGACTCTTTTTTTATTTCCATAATGTTATTGTGAAAAACATTTTTTCTAAAAGAGAAACAGAAAATATACGGGTTACGTTGACTCAATGACATCGCTCGGTGTGGGGTTCGAGTGGGGTCATTCTACCCCTCCATTAATTTTCTCTTATCCTTTTCCATTCGTTTTTTCCCCACATTTGTGTTTTTTGTTTGTACTGTCCTGTTTGTTTTGTACTGTCCTACATGTGTTTGTCCCTCTGTGTTTAGCCCCTTGTGGGTATAAAAAAAAAATTGTTGTTACAATCAACTGAAATGGAACTATCAAAGCACGATATTCGAACAATTTTGCTATTCAACTTCAAAAACAGGAAGCTGAAACCTCACGCGATATCAAAGAAAGGTTTGATGAGGCACTGACCAGTGAGTGGTCAGCTCGAAAATGGTTTAAATGATTTCGCAGTGGAGACCTGGGCCTTGAAGATTATGAGCGTAGTAGACGCCTATGTGTCATCGATAACGGTAAATTAAAGACCGTCATTGAGAAAGATTCACGTAAAACCACTCGAGAACTAGCAAAAGTATTTCAAGTTAGTCAGAAAACTGCCTGCAACCATTTGTATGCGATCGCTAGACAAATGAATACCACACAATTTGAATGAAAATCAGAAAATGCACAGATATGAAATTTGCTCGTCGTTTCTTCTCTGTAACCAGACTGATCCATTTCACAACCGTATTGTAAGTTGCGATGGAGAGTGGATTCTGTGCAATAATAGTAAAAACGTTCTCCGCAGAAGTTGGACCAAAATGAAGCACTGAATACATTTCCTTAACCAGATCCCTTTAAAAAGAAGGTTATGGTGACCGCTTGGTACTGTACTGCTGGACTCATCCACTATAACTTCTTAAAAACCGGGAAAACCATTACTGCAGAAACATATTGCCATGAAATTGCCAAAATGAACGAAAAGCTTCTACTCCTCCGATCCATGCTGGTCAACAGAAGAGGATCAATCATTCTTCATGACAATGCTCGACCACGCCTTTCACTAATGACGCTTCAGAAGATGAGGGAACTTAACTACGAAATTCTTCCCCACCCAGCTTATTCCCCAGACCTTTCTCCAACTGACTGCCACTTTTTCAAACACCTTGATGTTTTCCTGCTAGAGAAAGAGTTTTAAAAATACGTTCAAAGAGTTCATCAGCTCCAGAACTCCAAATGTTTATGTTACCGGAATAAACAAACTTGTAACCCATTGACAAAAATGTGTTGAAGGAATGTTACTTGGTTTAATGAATAAAATTTCCGTATTGTTAAAATATACTGTGTGGAATTTCATGTTTCAATCAAACATTGCCTACTTTTTACTCAGCGGGATATATTATATATAATATATATATATATATATATATATATATATATATATATATATATATATATATATATATCTGTGTGTGTGACAGAAAAACAGACAGACAGACAGACAGTTAGATAGTATAGATAGATAGATAGATAGATAGATATAGATAGATAGATAGATAGATAGATAGATAGATAGATAGATAGATAGATAGATAGATAGATAGATAGATAGATACTACCGGCTTGTTTCAGTTTCAGCCCACCATGTCCACTTACAAGTGTTTGGTCGGCTTGAGATTATTGCAGAAGATACTTGCACAAAGTACCACACAGTGGGACCGAACGTGGAACTGTGTTGTTGGTAAGCAAGCTTCTTACAACATTTACCGAATATCTGCATCAAAGTAGAAACTGTTAAAGGCAACCTTGTGCGGGTTTGTTACTGCTGGTAATCACTAACACGGAATTTCGTTTTTGGTTTTTTCCTCTCTTTTTGTAATTATTGGACAGAAATTTCACTCAGTTGTGTAGGTGTGAATCTTGTATGTGATGGCAAGTGAAATATTGAATGAAACGTGGAAAAGAAAGAAATCATTTTTTTTTCTTCCCACAATGAATTCTTGTACAGCTTTGACGAAGTAGAACTGACAGTGAAGAATTTTGGCGCAGTGAGTACAAAAACAGAGTAAGAAAAGAGAGGAAGGGAGAGAGAGAAAGATATAGAAATAGGGAGAAAGTGAGAAACATCAAGATGCTTTAAATGTTCATGATGACTACAAACATGATTTTCGCTTTCTCTATTTGAATGTTTGTTTTCTTTATGCGTGTGTGAAAAGGGGATGTGTTCGTAGCAGTTGGGGGTCATTTAATGCATTTTAATGATGTCTGCTTCTTTCTTTCCCCCCCTCTCTCCCTCCCACCTTCCCCCCTCTCTCTCTCTGCATATGTGTGAGCGTGTTTCTCTTTAAAAACCTGTGAACAGAAGGAAAGTCAATCGGTTTCAATTAATAAATTGTAGCATATTCACATATATATCAACCTCACAATCTTTACTCACCGAAGCGTTTCATAGTACATTCAACAAATTTATGATTGAAAGTATAATGAACTACCTGCCATAATCGAAAAAAAAATCGTGTATGTATGCTGTTGCATGTATGCGTGCGTATGTGTGTGCGCGTGTATGTGTTGGGATTTTTAAATGTGTGAATATGAGTGTAATATCGTTCTTTCAAACGATCTCATCTCACACGTTTCATTAAAGTAAGTTTTGCTAGTATAATGCATTATTAAAAAATGTTTGTAGTTAAGCGTCTTGAATTTATGAGTTATGAGAAAGCATTGGAACAGCTGTATGGTCTAAAAGGTCGATATGTTTAGTGTCTGTCTTAAGGATGTAGGATTTCTCGTAATTGTGGCAAAATTTGGAATGGCAAAGTAGGAAAATTTGGTTGCGTTTTGCTTTAAAACAGGAGTGGCTGTGTGGTAAGTAGCTTGCTTACCAACCACATGGTTCCGGGTTCAGTCCCACTCTGCGTGGCACCTTGGGCAAGTGTCTCCTACTATAGCCTCGGGCTGACCAAAGCCTTGTGAGTGGATTTGGTAGACGGACACTTAAAGAAGCCCGTCATATACATATACATATATATATATATATATATATATATATATATATATATTATATGTTTGTGAGTCTGTGTTTGTCCCCCTAACATCGCTTGACAACTGATGATGGTGTGTTTACGTCACTGTAACTTAGTGGTTCGGGAAAAGAGACCGATAGAATAAGTACTAAGCTTACAAAAAATAGGTCCTGGGGTCGATATGCTCGACTAAAGGCGGTGCTCCAGCATGGCCGTCGTCAATTGACTGAAACCTATAAAAGAACGAAAAAGAATAAAAGAATCTATTACGTGAAAAACTATTTAGAATTGGAGAGAACAGCTACAAAGTCACAAGTATTGATATAATATAATATGTGTATGTGAGTATATATACACATGTATATTTATGTATATGTAAATGTATGTATACGTACGTTCGAACTGTTATTTCATTGAGCAGCATATGCTGATAAATTTAATTGTATTAAAGTAACCTTCACTTTAGCTTATATTCTAAAACCTCATGCAAATATAAACAAATCGTTTGCTGGTGTCTGTTTTGCTGGTAAGATAAATGATTGAGCCGTTCTATATTTTCAATATTTTAGTGCTCTCTTCCGAGGTCACATCCTAATCTTTTCTATCAACGGATAAATATATTACCAAGAGTTGTTTTGTAGCGCCTACGTATATTTGTTTCAATAACATATCTAGACTGGCTTGCATCAATTATCTTTGCTAGTTACTAATTTATTTACTGTGTTTCGAGGCTCGTAATATACGATATGTAATAAGTCGCATCCTATAATTAATTATATTTCGGAAAATGTATCTATATCCATGTTTACATTTGCTGTCGTCATGTAAGTATGTGTTTTATTGAATGTGTGTTTTTCGAATAAATAGACGTGATGTATCTGTTATATTCTCTGAATGTTTATGCATAGAAACAGAGTCGGTTTGCTGGATATTTTTTTCTCTTCTCAGCTTTTATGAACAAATTTGCACGGGAAAATATCTAATTAAGTACAAAACAGTTTAGAATATGACATTCGGGCATGCTTGTTCTCAACGGTCCATCCAGACATTACAAAGATATTGTCAAGTCTAGGCTATCTTCTTAGTCAGTTGAAATTATGAGACGATAAATGGTGTTCCTATGAGCCAGTTATATAAAGAAGACGAAAATGGGTGCACGCGAGAAAGAAAGTAAGATAGAGTGAGTGAGAGAGAGAGAGAGAGAGAGAGAGAGAGAGAGGAGAGAGTAAGAAGAAGAAGAAGAAAAAGAAGAAGAATAAGAAGAAGAAGAAGGAGAAGAAGGAGGAGGCGGGGGAGAGAAGAAGAAGAAGAAGAAGAAGAAGAAGAAGAAGAAGAAGAAGAAGAAGAAGAAGAAGACGACTTTCCAGTTTTTAATGTGAGAGATGTTCCTCCAGAATGTCACAATTGGTCAAAACTCTTTAAGTGAGCGAACAGAATCGTTAGCACATCGGAAAAAATGGTTAGTAGCCTATCTTCTGGCTCATTACGTTTTGAGTTCAAATTTGGCTGAGGTCGACTATGCCTTTCACCATTTCAGGATTGATGAAATAAGCTTCTGTCAAATAATAAAAACCATGTAATTGGCTTAATCCTCCCACCAACAAGACTTCTGTCCTTGTGCCTATAGTAGAAAGAATTATTAATTTTCTCTCTCACCTACTCGGCCATTAACCTCCTTTTATTCCGCTGCTTATTTCTGAATTATCACTATTTATATAGAGAAGTGAGGGTTTGGTATTACCAAACATATTCCTGATTAACACATCAAGCTCGACGGGCCAGGATCGTGACCGTCTGGCACAGGTCGACAGGCCACGATCATGGCCCTGATAGATGCATTTAATTTATGTGCATTTGTTGGGGTCTAATGTCACTCAAACATTCCGATATCCCCTAGAATGCAAGATGACTAATGACTTTTCAGATTATGTAAAACTTGCCACCGTTATATACTAAGAAGATATTTTAACTATTTTTAAAAAAAATTTATTTGTGGATTGGTAGTCTCATTTTCATAAAATGTGCTCAAAAGTCCAACATATGTAAGTGCAAATCTCAGCCCTTAATGGGTTAAACATTTTAAATGCTTTGGCTAGTACTAGTACTCTTATACCTATTTCTTTATTACCCACAAGGGGCTAAACACAGAGGGGACTAACAAGGACAGACAAACGGATTAAGTCGATTAAATCGACCCCAGTGCGTAACTGGTACTTAATTTATCGACCCCGAAAGGATGAAAGGCAAAGTCGACCTCGGCGGAATTTGAACTCACAACGTAACGCAGACGAAATACCGCTAAGCATTTCGCCCGGCGTGCTAACGTTTCTGCCAGCTCGCCGCCTTACTCTAGTACCCTTATACCGTCTGATAATAACTTCACCCCATGGGATGCATGTGCAGTGCTAGGTCTTTTGGGGGTTACTAAATTTTTAAGTCGTGTCGACGAAAACTTCCACTGGTCGAAAACCTCCACTGTTCACTGTGAAGATGCGGGAATGAATACTTGCTCAACTGTTAATTGTTTTTTGTTGTTTTTTTTATTCAATAATTCTGATTTATAAAATTGGAATTGATCTCCCACAGTAGTAATATTGATTTCTTTAAGTGTTGACACGCACAGGATTCGTAACAGTACTTTTGATATTCCACCAGCAGATTACCATTTTGCATTTATTCATTTTCCCCGATTACACTGAACGACACAATTTCATATGATATAGTAGTAGGAGGAGTTTTCTACAATGAAAACATCAGACAAATACAATATAATGACTAGATTTACACCTCAATGAATTCTGTTGCATTCAAGATTTTTATAGTTACAATTTAGCGGTGTATTTCCGAAGGTTTTAGTCCCGCAGCACATCGCATGTTACCGATAATTCAGTCATGTTGCTTATTACATTTAATTATTGGTTTCAAATTTTGCACAAGGCCAGCAATTTCGGGAGGGTGGCTAAGACGATCACCTCGACCTCAGAACTGATCTGGCACTTATTTTATCGATCTCAAAAGGATAAAAAGCAAAGTCAACTTGGTGAAGTTGAACTCAGAACTTAAAGACGAGCGAAATGCTGTCAAGCATTTTATGATTCTGCCCGTTCGCCACATTATTAGCCTTAATTATTAAAATGTTTCCTACTCTTCAATGATCACATATCTCAGATATTCCGCGATTTTCACTTTGTACTTAATCACAATCTTTTTTTTTTTTTTTTTGCAATCTCAGTCTTTACTTACACGCTTAGGTCGTGTCTCATTATGAACCCATGGCACCAAGCTGAACATCCAGCGAATTCAGTAAGTTCAATATTTTTCTTTACCACTCATCTCCTAGTCTCGAACTGTATCATCTTTATTGAGGTTTTCACAATAGCAATATACATGCGTGCATGAAAATTGTGCCAAAACTTAATCGATCAAAGATGTTTTGCCTGGTCGACTAGAATCACCGAGGAATAATTTCTCACGAGCGAGTCTAATGACATAAATTTTATGTTTTATTGCGTTCATTTATACTTTATTACGTTTGAACCTCTTTTTATCGTGAAAGAACAGTAATTCATTTTGAACGGCGCACTGATTCAGCTGTTGCATGTCATAACGTTGTTTAACGATTCTCTCGACTGTTTAACTAAGAACACTGTTTACTAACGCATTGAGCAAACAAACCGTGCTTCAAAGACATGTAACGACATGAGATCAGACCATTCCCAACAAAGATATTACTATCATATCCACAAGTTTAAAAATCTCGGCAGATCCACACACACGCGCGCATGCTTAAGAACATACATTCACACATCCTTGTTCAATGATTGTAGTCGGGTAGTTTCAATCAAATGGAGTTACTATTCATCTTTGTTCAAACTCCCTGCCAACCATAGATTGTAGATTATATTGAATGAAACTCAACCTCTGGATGTACATGAAAGATATAACTTCTAAGTTTAGTAATTTCCCTCTTCAGAAGTATGATACAATGTGTCTTATCTTGTATTTTCCTGGTGTTTAGAGACCTGGTTCCCAACCTGGGATTCGCTGACCCATGGTGTTGCGCAAAGGTAGTATTGGGGGTCGGTGAACTGAATTCAAAATTTCATATATATATATGTGTGTGTCTGTGTATGTGAGTGTGTGTGTGTGGGGTGTGTGTGTGGGTGTGTGGGTGTGCTTGTGTATGTGTGTATGTATGCGTGTGGTGTGTCTGTATATAT
>NC_043003.1:65682859-65685359 GCF_006345805.1 Octopus sinensis | reverse complement strand
GCTAAATTTCTGATTAGCCGATTCCATTTCGTTATAAGCACTTTTTTTCTTTCTTTTTTATCTTATTCTTCAATTCATGTCTTCACAATCTCAGTATATTTATTACATTCTTCTCGTTTCTTTGTATTATATGCGCTTCTCCATTTTGTTTTTCAAGCTGCGTTATTCTCATAATGAAACGGCAACGTGTATAGATTTTAATATATATATATACGTATATATATATATATATATATTTCTATGTAAATGTATACATATGCATATATATATATATATATAAACACAAACACACACACATACATACGCATACGTGCATGTATTTGCATCTACCGTTTTTCTCATCTTTATTCATGATACAATTTTATTGAAATTTTGAATAGATACGATGGTACGCAACACACACACAAACGCACATACACTGTCTCTCTCTCTCACACACAAGCACAAACACATACAGATGCCGACGCACGCAGACACACATGCTTCCATAAACACGCACACATTCAAATATATATATATATAACTATATAATTATATGTTGTATATTTGTACTGCTTTATGTGCTCCCATATATTCATGTTGTGTGTACCTATCCTTCTGTTTTTCTCCCCTATATATTACATATTATATAATATATATAATATATATATATATATATATATATATATAATATAATAATTATATATATATATATATTATATTATATATATATATATACATATATATATAATTATTATATATATATATATATATATATATATATATACACATACATACATACATACTTACATTATATATATGCGTGTGTGTGTGTAATATATATATGTCTGTGTGTGTGTAAATATATATATGTGTGTGTGTGTGTAAATATTCATGTGTCTATAAATATTACAGGAAAGGAGCATAAGTTATTGCATATCTTATAACTTGTATATACATTTCGCCAATGCTTAACAAATAGAAATAATGTTGACTCAGATTCTATACCATAAAGTCCATGAATCTATTTATTATTTACAAATATCGTTTTAAATATTCCAGCACTGTCTCTTAATTCTTTCCCGACGGCATTAATACGTGCTCCACCGTTTTAAATCCACAGTGAAAGCTTATGAATAGATAAGAATTTCCAAACGAAATTCGGTCGAGATGTTTCTTATCATATTCTTACCAGTTCCGCTAAGTTCAAATACTTGAAGAAATTTTAGACGTTCTCAACACGAAAAGCGTCTTATCGAATTTGAAATATGTCTCACTGCATCTCGCAGTTTACTTTGATTCTGTCTTCTACAACTATCTCCGAGTGATAGATTATTTCTTTTGCATGTTGCATATGCAATTGTAGACACCCACGCCCGCGCACAAACACATATATACATGCATATAAATATGTATGTGTGTGTGTGTGTGGTGTGTTGTGTGTATGTTAGGCAATGAAATTCGAACATAGACTGATTTTTACGCAACGATTTACACTACTTTTTACAATTTTAGACATTATAATAATACAAGTAGTTTTATGCTTTACACTATCTTTAGATCCAAGTAGTAGTAGTAGTAGTAGTAGAAGCAGAACTCTCGGTTATCATCACCTGCTACTACGCAGAAAGCGGCCAGCAGGCAGAATAGATGGCACGCTGGACATTGTACTTAGCGGCATTTGTACGTCCTTACGAGTTCAAATTCCGCCGACTTTTCCTTTTATACATTCGTAGTCGATCAAATGAATACCAGTTCAAAACTGCGGTCCATAAAATCGACTACACCTTTCTCGAAATTCTTAGCCGTGGGCGAAAATTTGAAACCAATGATATTAACGTGTAGAAGGCGGTGAGCTGGCAGAATTGTTAGCGCACTGGGTGAAATGCTTAGCGGTATTTCTTTTACCGCTACGTTCTGAGTTCAAATTCCGCCGAGGTCGACTTTGCCTTTCGTCCTTTCGGGGTCGATTAAGTAAGTACCAGTTATGCACTGGGTCGATATAATCGACTTAATCCGTTTGTCTGTCCTTGTTTGTCCTCTCTGTGTTTAGCCCCTTGTGCCTAGTAAAGAAATAGGTATTTTGTCTGCCGTTACGTTCTGAGTTCAAATTCCGCTGAGGTCGACTTTGCCTTTCATCCTTTCGGGGTCGATAAATTAAATACCAGCTACGCACAGGAGTCTATGTAATCGACTTAATCCGTTTGTCTGTCCTTGTCTGTCCTCTCCATGTTTAGCCCCTTGTGGACAATAAAGAAATAAGAGAAGTTAGTATGATGGAGAAAACTTTTTAGCTGTATTTCTTCCGTCTTTATGTTGTGATTTCAAATTACGTGGAGGTCGATTTTACCCTATATCCTTTCGGGGGTCAATAAAAACGAGAAGATATGTACCAGTTAAAAAGAAAAATGCATGAAAGTAATTGTATTCTAATATGATATGTAATATTGTAGAATTGCGTAACAGAAAAAAAAATAAATCCATTGACGAATATAACTATTTGTACGCAATGTTGCAAACA
>NC_043003.1:65665359-65680359 GCF_006345805.1 Octopus sinensis | reverse complement strand
TAAGTTTAGGCAGCTTTTTAATCACTACAAATGTTTCGATACATACAGATCCTGGTATATACAGAGCTTAAAGTTAAGTTTAAATTAAATTATGTAACGATTTACCTGTATAAGAAGATCTATATGTATCTCCTCAGGCGATACTCAGTTGCTGTCTCCCTAAGTAAATCTAGATTTCTATGTTAAAAACATTCATGGCTTCTCTTTGAAACTAACTGCGACAACTACATCAACTACGACAACGACGTCAACTACGACAAAGACGTCAACTACAACAACGACGTCAACTACAACAACGACGTCAACTACGACAACGACGTCAACTACGACAACTACATCAACTACGACAACAACGTCAACTACGACAACGACGTCAACTACGACAAAGACGTCAACTACGACAAAGACGTCATCTACGACAACGACGTCAACTACGACAAAGACGTCAACTACGACAACGACGTCAACTACGACAACAACGTCAACTATGACAACGACGTCAACTACGACAACGACGTCAACCTCGACGATGACATCAGGTACGACGTCAATTACGACAATGACCCCAACTACGACAACGGCGTCAACTACTACCACGATGTCAACTTCAAAGACGGTGTCAACTACGACGACGACACGATATTGATGCATGTGCTCTTGATTCAGCTTTCATTGCTGTTTTTTTTAGTCTCTATTTTTAGCCTTGTGGATTCGTGAATGAGCAGAAATATGATCAAATATATATTTATCTTGGTGATAACCGCTTTAATTCAACTTAGTGTATTTAAGATACCGTTATTCTATACATCTATATCCCCCGTTTTGTAAGATGGTAAGATATAGAGTACTTTTGTTACAATTTCTGCAAGGACAATCGACTAGATACGAGTTCTCTTGTTGATTCATATTCAAGTTCCTTTTGAGCTCGTATTCTTATTCGATATTGTTGTTGTTGTTGTTTATGGTAGAGATGATGGCGGATCTGGTGCTGGCAGTTTTTATCCCAGGTCAAATTTGAAGGACTAGAACGCGTGTAAAATGCTGTAGTGCAACGTCCATTCTTTCATTTAAGGATAATCTAGTACCACATCCTCTCATGCCCCCTCACGTCCGATGGTGATTTGATGGAGATTTAGCTGTTATTTCTAGAATCGATTTATTAAGGAACTCTTGTTAATTCGTTTAAACTGTTACTGTGAATGTTTGTGGAGTAGTTACTCTTTACTCTTTTACTCTTTTACTTGTTTCAGTCAGTTGACTGCGGCCATGCTGGAGCACCGCCTTTAGTCGAGCAAATCGACCCCGGGATTTATTCTTTGTAAACCCAGTACTTATTCTATCGGTCTCTTTTGCCGAACCGCTAAGTGACGGGGACGTAAACACACCAGCATCGGTTGTCAAGCAATGCTAGGGGGACAAACACAGACACACAAACACACACACATACATATACCTATATATACATATATACGACAGGCTTCTTTCAGTTTCCGTCTGCCAAATCCACTCACAAGGCATTGGTCGGCCCGGGGTTATAGCAGAAGACACTTGCCCAAGATGCCACGCAGTGGGACTGAACCCGGAACCATGTGGATGGTTAGCAAGCTACTTACCACACAGCCACTCCTGCGCCCTAAGTTACTAAGTTATTTTCTGTTTTTTTATTTTTGTTTTCACGTATGCTGTTTCTGTTGAAATAACAGTTCTTGGTAGTTGATGTTTAGCCTCATGATATCTTTGATGGAATAGACCTTTCTTCAAATGCGTTCCAGCCGTGACCACCCATTTCTTTTAGGGATATGTAAATCTACATTAACTTATATGCTATGTTCTTATTTATATAATAGGAGTGGCCAAGTTGCTATTTCAAGCAGGTCCAGTTCCTTCGAGTGCGTCTGATTGGAAGAATTAAGTCCGTACGGCGCCTTTGAAAGCACAGATCTTGTACAATTCTTCTCGCTTAGGGTATTTGTTAATAATTAGCTCAGCATCTGTTATTATGTAGCTGCATTGTTTCTTTTGCAAAATGAATTTGGAGCTCCAAATATTATCGAAAATGCGGCCTATTTATTGTTATCTGCTTGAACCGCTGCCTACAGTCTTCAATTATAATTTTAATTATCTTCATGAATAACATTCTATGCAATTACTAAGACGGCAATGTACTTCCAGTCGCAAACACGTATATTTCTCTTAACATGACTAAATTCTGTATATATTCACGTAGCTGGTGAAAGCGACGATTCCAGTGAAAATTAAGGAAACTGACTACACCAGGTCTCAATATATTTTATGCAGTAAAGGTGGCGAGATGGCTGAATCGTTAGCGTGCAGGGCAAAATGCTCAGCGGCATTTCGTCGATCCTTTCGTTCGGAGTTCAAATTTTGCTGAGATCGAGTTTGTCTTTCATTCTCTCGGGGTCGATTAAATAAGTTCCAGTAGAACACTGGTGTCATTGTAACCGTCTTACTCCTCCTATCAAAACTGTTGGCCTTTTGTCAAAATTTGAAATCAATATATTTCATAGACTGTTGCTAATGAATATTTTACCCAATGTGGCTTCATTAATATCAAGTATGGAGGTTTTAATTCGGACCAAATCATTAGTCAATTAAATCGATAAATCGATGTTATTTCACTGGAACTTCATTTATGTATCGTTTCACTTATATCGTTTATAGTAAGATTTGGAAATACAGAAATAATAGGACGAAACTGAATACTAAATGTGCTTAGTGGACGGTAATACAATTTCTTGTAGTCAATTTAATCTGTATGGTACTTTCGATTAGACAAAGTTGTTTCATTTAACCCCACGTAAGTGACTTGCGCCCTAAACCATCCGAAGTATCTGCATGGCAGCACATCTGGTCGTTATGTTATTCACTGTTACGGGCCTTTGTGATAAAGAACAAAGAAACAGAAAAGTGATTCCACTTAGGATACTACTTAGTGAATGGGAGCCAAAATAGATGCAAGTTTTTTTTCCTTTAAAAATGTTAAAAATAAATTGTTATAAATGGTTCTCGGCTGCTTTTCACCTCAGTATTGGGGGGAAATCAACTTGAAAAATGAAAAGAAATGTGAAAAAAACAAAGAGGCGGACTGGTAAGTCTGGTAACTGGTTTAGAACTAGGAGATAAATAAATCCGTTTTATATGTATAGATGAATATATAGCTATGTAATTTAGAAGTGTCTGAATGCGAATGAAAACTGAACATTTTGACAAGGTCAAAATATTTTGAAGAGAAATAAATAAAAAAAGAACATTGAGAAATAACAGTTTGACACTAAAATATTTCCAGTGTTAATTAAAACAATGAGCTCTGTTGAATGTAACATACCTATATTCAAATGACTGTAGTGTAAGAAATGTATTCAAAAATCACACAAGTTGCTACGTAAGAATATTTGCCTCAGACAGTTATGCAACTGAGGAAGAAAAGGCGATAGGGGAGATATATATGAAGTTTATTACTTTTGCTGTTAACTATCTTTCCACATACAAAATAATGACTACTTTTGCTCGTGTTAATTACCATCACCCAAAATTTAGAAAATCAATTATCGCTGCAGCCATAAAATCCTCTCGAGAAATTAGATTAGATTTTTGCACTAATAAATGCAAAAATGAAAACTAAAATAACATATAAACTGCATATATTTTAACCATGGGGAACAGCCATTAAGGTATGCCTACAAATAACTAAAACCTCCGTGAACTGAATTTCCCATTTCTTAATAGATAATTACACCAGACTGTACAAAAAAATGTACACAAATGAAATAAACTAAGCAATGATATTCGCCATACGAGGTTATAACGACTTGATTTAGAGAAAGTTGTAGTCGAAGAATCTACAACATAGATAGCAAATTTTGTATGAGTCGTTTTATTTTCTAATACAATATGATACATAGTATGAGGATACCAAAACTTGCATACACAAACATTAAAACTGGCACTTCGTCGGTTACCCTGACGAGGGCTCCATTTGATCAGATCGCGGGAACAGCCTACTCGTGAAATTAACGTGGTTGATCGCATCACAGAGACGCGTACCCTCCGAGTAATTCTCATAGAGGTTCAGTGTGACATAAAATGCTACAAAGCAAGCACTTTAAATTAAAGACACAACTCATTTCTCCAGTTGAGTGGACTGGAACGACGTGAAATTAAGTGTCTTTCTCAAGGACACAATACGCTGCCGGGAATGGAACTCACAACCTTACATTCGTGATCCGGTTACATTCAACCACAAAACCACGATCCTTCTACACAGCGTAAACTCGCTAGCACACCATTGTGTCCACGCTGATCTGTAATCGTATATGACAGGTAACCCAGTTTCAGCAAGGTGGAGAGAAGTCTTTCTGATAATTATACAAAAATCTATCCTTGTTTTAGAACAAAACTGCAAAAATATTCTGGAAATAAGCCAACAGATAGACCACCAGATAAACCATAATGAGGTTGACTTCATTTTCTATGACAAAATAGAATATTGTGTAGTAATTATCGACATAACAATATGAAGTAATTATAATGTTATTCAGAAGCGAAGTGAAACGAACACTAAAGATATATGGTGACCTATTTATTGCACTAAAACAAACATATGGCAAAAGAAGAATGTGTCCATCACCCCATTTATAATTGGTACAACGGGAATGGAATAACATATGTCCAGTGCTGTATAGACATTGACTGATTACCTATATGGACAAACAAGGGCACGTTCCAGAACATTGTTATACTGAGATATTTACATATTTCTCGCGCATTCACTTACAAAAAATTTTTAACACTGAACAATTTTATGCATGTTTTCCAAAGTGTACCTAATTATTTTTGAAGAAAGGAAAACGCTTATTATATTTCTCAAACAGTGAATAAGGGGAATATAAAGGAAATTAGAATAGAATGCCCAGTAGAACTGTTACAAAAGGTTTGTCCTCTTGGCAAAGCCAGAATAATAAGGAAAGCCTTAGCTGAAAAAAAAAACAAAAAAAAACGGATAGCATGGTACGGTAAGCTGCACGTAGTAAGCCCGCTACACATGCAAAATTCCAGGAGTTCCAGCAAAACCGGTGAAAAGGGGAAATAATAATAATAATAATAATAATAATAATAATAATATTGTATAGAACACTTTCCATACAATAACCATCAGAGTATCACAACAAATCACAGCACATACCCAAGGCACACAGAGCTACGCTCGGTAGTGAAGTGAAAGCACGCTATAAAAATAAAACAACTGAATAATAATAATAATAAGAAGAAGAAGAAGAAGAAGAAGAAGAAGAAGAAGAGAAAGACGAAGAAAAAGAAAAAGAAGAAAAAAAAGAAGAAAAAGAAGAAGAAGAAGAAAAAGAAGAAGAAGGATGATGATGAGGAGGAGGAGGGGTGGAGGAGGAGGAGAAGAACAACAACAACAAGGAAGAGCAGGAGTAGGAGGAGTAGGAGGAGGAGAGTTTATAGGGTATTGACAGGAGGATCTGAGAATATGATTAGAAATCAGTGCATGAATATTCCTAACTGGAAAGCGCCTGGCCCAGGTGGGGTTTCAGGCTTTTGGCTTAAAAACTTGACACCTCTGCACAGGAGAAATACGAGACAGATGGACGAAATACTGAGTAGTGACATCCAAGTACCAGCCTGGATGGCAGAAGGATCCGAGTAAAGGGAATGCGTTTGGAAATTTCCGACCAATATCTTGTTTGCCACTGATGTGAAAACTGATGACGGGCATCATATCAAACAGCATCCATAAGTACCTAGATGAGAATCAGCTAGTACCGGTGGAACAAAAAGGGTTTTGACATAAGAACAGAGGACCGAACGATCAATTACAAATCGATAAGATATCTGGCCTGATTGCAAGAAGAGACACAAAAATTTGGCGATGGCATGGGTGGACTACAGAAAAGTATGTGACATGGTCCCACCCTCGTAGATTATTGAATGACCTAAACTACTGAATGTCTTCCACAATATCCTGAAGTTAATATAAAACTCAATGACAACGTGGCGAACTGAACTCACAGCATGGAGAGATAAGCTGGGAGAGGAAAGTAAAGTAAGGTTATTTGGGCTGCAGCTATGGTTGCTGCAGATAGATTTGGAAACAAAAGAAAAGAACAAACAGAACGTTGGAAACCACACTGGCGTAGACGAATTTGTGGGGAAAAAAGTTAAAAAGACATTTAGGATAAATTGATAGATTGAGAAGAGGGAAACTGCCTAACGAAAGCAGCAGAATAATTCTGGGAAGATCATATAGGATAAGAGATAAAAGTTATGATGTGATTTTGGAAGAAATGAGACAATGAGTAGTAGCAATCGGAGCAAAACTGGAAGGATATGACAATAGAACAAAACAATTAAGGCAAAACAGATTGGTTTAAGCAAATATGAAGAAACTGTTTCAGGATCTAGATGGGCAAATACATGTAACAATGATACCAGATGCAGAGGAAAACAAGGCATTCTGGAGAAGGATCTGAGAGGTGTCTGAGGGATCTGAAGCGGATTGGCTGCATGAAATATGAAAGTCCAACAACACATAAAGATAGCTACAGGAATGATAAAAAAGCATCTAAAAATTTCCCAAATTAGAAGAGCCCAAAGGTATTGGAGGAAGAAACTGAGAGGGCTTCCTGAAAGGATAGAAGAACAGCTATATGAGTGTTTGCAGGAAGGGGCAGTACCCAACTGGATGACAAAGGTAAATACATTGTTATGTTCCAAGGATCCTGAAAAGGTGCTTTGGACAGTGAGATGTACGGATACTTGGAAAAAAGTTGGTTGCTACCTATTGAAGAGAAAGAGTGCCAAAAGAGGAGCCGGGAAACGAGGGATCATCTCTTAATTCATAATCTAATTATCAGGAACTGCAAGAGAAGACATACAAACCTGATCATGGCATGAGTTGATTATTGCAAAGCATACGATATGATATCACACTCATGGACAAGAACAATGAAAATGTATGGAGTAGCAGAGAATAGGAGAAGCTTTATATGAAATAGCATGAAATTGACAGCAGGGAAGCAAGTACTAGGAGGGGCGAACATCAAGAGAGGAATCTTCGAGGGGACAGTGTGTCCCCACTGATATTCGTGCTGGGAATGATCACCTTGATTGAAATACTACAGAAAACAAAGTTAGGGTATGACCTGCGAAGAGATAAAGGAAAACTGAAACAATTGCTATTCATGGACGACCTGAAGCTATTCACAAAAACTGAGACAGAACTGGACAGCTAGCACAGTCTGTGTGGATTTTATCCAATAACATTAAGATGGAGTCTGTACTCTCAAAATGTGTTACGATAGTGATAAGACGAGGAAGTGTTGCCAGGACAGAAGGCATATGGTTGCCAAGTGGTGAAATGATGACGGCAATTCAACCTCAATCCAGCTATAAATACTTTGGAATACTTGAGGCAGAGACAATCAAACTTCACGGAAAAGACAAAAAGAGAGTACTTGCGGCGAGTGAGAAAAATATTGGTTTCAAAGTTGAACGCCAGAAACATAATTTCAGTAATAAACTCGCGCGCAGTCGCAGTAGTTCGGTGTGGCGCTGGAATCCTGAAGTGAACAGCGAAGGAGCTAAAGGAGATGAACAGGAAGTCAGGAAAGCTCCTAATGATGCATAGATCCCATCATCCACGTGCAGGCACGGACTGCCTATATGTGAAGAGAGTGAAAATGGAGGAAGGGGTCTGATAAGTGTGAAAGACTGCGAGCGTATCGAATTCGAGAGTTTAATGAGAGTTCACCAATGTCGACTTTGCCTTTCATCCTCGATAAATTAAGTACCAGTTACGAACTGGAGTCCAGGTAATCGACTTAATCCCTTTGTCTGTCCTTGTTTGTTCCCTCTATGTCTATGTTTAGCCACTTGTGGGCAATAAAGAAATAAGAAACGTTAGCACGTCGGGCGAAATGCTTAGCGGTATTTCATCTGCCGCTACGTACTGAGTTCAAATTCTGCCGAGGTCGACTTTGCCTTTCATCCTTTCGGGGTCGATAAAATAAGTACCAGTTATGCACTGGGGTCGATAAAATCGACTTAATCCGTTTCTCTCTCCTTGTTTGTCCTCTCTGTGTTTAGCCCCTTTTGGGTAGTAAAGAAATAGGTATTTCGTCAACCGTTACGTTCTGAGTTCAAATTCCGCCGATGAATTAAGTATCAGTTGCATATTGGGATCGATCTAATCGACTGGGCCCCTCCCGCAAAATTTCGGGCCTTGTTCCTAGATCAGAAAAATATTGAAAAGGTAACGGAGGCAGATCGAAATTAGACTACACAGGAATTAGCAAAAGGGTTCAACCCAATGCGTAACTATAAAGCATTCAATGATACGACAATGGTTGGCAACCAAAGAGAAGTAATAGTTCCAAAACCAGAATTTCACCGAACAAAAAAAAGAATCTATTTCTTGTGGTTGATGGAAACAAAGATATAGCCAAACATAAAGTGTTAAAATGAAACGAAAGAGTTAAATGTGGAGAAATATCATTGTTAATTGGAAGCATTCGAGTTCACAGGCTAATTGTCTGTTTCTGGTCAATCGTAAAAAGACGTCAATTACTCACTGTAATTGCTGTTACAAGATAAAGCAAGACCACATATTGCTCAAGTCTCCCAGGGAAAATTATGGCACTGAATATAAAGGTTTTCCTTCAACCTTCTTATTCGTCGGATCGACTTCCGCCATTTGATTATCATTTTTGCAGATCATTGCAACATATATATTTAGAGGGAAGTGTTTTCTTTACCTTTTACTAGTTTTAGTCATTTGACGTCGGCCATGCTGGAGCAACGCCTTTTAGTCGAATCAAATCGACTCCAGGACTTCTTTGTAAGCCTAGTACTTATTCTGTCGATCTCCTTTGCTAAACCACTGTTACAGGGACGTAAACACACCAACATCGGTTGTAAAGCGATCGTGGGGGGACAAACACAAACACACGGACATATATATATATATATATATATATATATATGTGTGTGTGTGTGCGCGCGCGAGTGTGGTGTGTATATATATATATATATATATATATATATATGGCGGGCTTCTTCCAGCTTTCGTCTACTAAATCCACTCACAAGGCTTTGGTCGGCCCGAGGATATAGTAGAAGACACTTGCCCTGGAATTGAACCAGGAACCATGTGGTTGTGAAGCAAGCTATTTACCAACAGCCTCTCATGTTAATTAATTTTGAAGAGATAAAGATGATACCGAGTGTTTCTTGGCTTCGGATTCTGAATTTTAAGCCTAAGGGATCAACAATTAGCCAAATTGATGAGATTATTTCATCAATAATGCGAAGGAATCTTAATATGATTAAATCGATCGATTAAGAGCTAAGAAACATTTGTTTCTTTTCCATCTTGAATTTGTTTAAATAAGAATAGCGTACGATGATTTCTAACGCATGCTCAAGCCTATAATTTGGAAAATAGATGTAAATGGATTTAAACCAGCACCAGTAATTGACTTATATATAATCTTTTCTACACTAAGCACAAGATCCCGACATTTTGGGGGAGAGGGCCAGTCAATTGAATGGACCCCAGTATGCAACTGGTACTTAATTTATCAACCCCAAAAGGATGAAAGGCAAAGTCGACTTCGGCGGAATTTGAACTCAGAACGTAGCGGCAAAAGAAATACCGCAAAGCATTTCGCCTGGCGTGCTAACCTTTCTGCCAGCTCGCCGCTTTGTTGGCTTATCTATATTATCGCCACCAAAAGGATAGAAAGTAAAGTTCATTTCCACGGTATCTGAATTCGGAATGTAAATAAATTTGACAAATACCCTTTCTACTATAACCACAAGGACTAAAATTTTGTAGGTGGGGACTAGTCGTTTAGATCGATCCCAGTACTTAGACTGGTATTTATTTCATCGATCCCGAAAGAATAAAAAATTAAAGTCGACCTAAACTAGAAACGTAAACAAGGACGAAATGCCGCTAAGCATTTTGCCCAGCGTGCTAACAAATTCTGCCAGTTTGCTGCCCTAAAAATGTGATAAATATTCTTTTCTACTCTAGGCACAAGACCCGAAATTTGGGGGTGGGGGTGTACACAGTCGATTAGATCGATTTCAGTATGCAACTGATACTTAATTTATCGACCCCGATAGGATGAAAGGCAAAGTCGATTTCAGTAGAATTTAAACTCAGACCATAAAGACAGACGAAATACAGCTAACCATTTCGCCCGGCGTGCTAACGGTTCTGCCAGCTGGCCACCCTAAAAATAGGACAAATATTGCGGATCTATCTTGTCCGACCCTCTATCAGTTCTAGGAATCCACCACTCCACAGCCCTGGCATAAACAGCTTCAGTTACACGGTTTCCCTGACAAAAATCATAACACTCGTCCTAAAGCGGCGAGCTGGCAGAAACGTTAAGCACGCCGCGCGGAATGCTTAGCGGTATTTCGTCTGCTGCTACATTCTGAGTTCAAATTCCGCGCATGTCGACTTTGCCTTATATCCTTCCGGGGTCGATAAATTATGTAGCAGTTACTCACTGGGGTCGATATAATCGACTTAATCCGTTTGTCTGTCCTTGTTTGACCCCTTTGTGTTTAACCCCTGGTGAGTAGTAAAGAAATAGGTATTTCGTCTATCTTTACATTCTGAGTTCAAATTCCGCCGAGGTCAGCTTTACCTTTCTTCCTTTCGGGGTCAATAAATTAAGTACCAGTTGCGTACTGGGGTCGATCCCCCAAAATTTCGAGCCGTGTGCCTAGAGTAGAAAAGAATTAATATAATTTGCATTCTTCAAAATCCGCCGAGGTCGACTTTGCATTTCATCCTTTCGGTGTGGATAAATTAAGTACCAGTTGGGTACTATGATTAATCAAATTGACTTCCACCCCTATACCCCAATATTTCGGACCTTATGCCTAGTTTGGAAAAGAATAACACTCGCCCTGATCCGTTGGTCCGTTGGTCCGTCGCAGAGTTCGAAGTCAGAAAATTCTTTGAGGAGAGAGGACAAATCGATTCACATCGCCCGCACTACTTGAATGGTAGATTATTTTATCAACCCCGAAGGAATGAAAGGCAAAGTTCACCTCGGTGGCGTTCGAACTCTAAATGTTAAGTGCCATCGAGTCACATTTTATACATAGATTTTGTCTTGTACTTGTTTTAGTCATTAGACCGAAGCCACGCTGGAGCACCAACATGAAGTGTTTTTAGTCGAAAAAATTGAACGAGTCCTTTTTGTTTTTGTTTTTTAGAGCCTGGTATTTTTCCTTTTCTATCGAGCAGCTAACTTAGGGGGATATAAACAACACAACATCGGTTGTCAAGCGGTGATGGGTAACAAACACACGCTGAAAGACACACACACGTAGTCTAAATACATACACACACACACACACATACATATATATATGTATATTCACATACATACACACACACGTGACCTCGTGTGTACCGTTGGCGATTTTTTTTTCTCTGTCTGCCCTTCTCTGGATCTTTCCTTCTCCTATGTTTCCAACGAAGAGCTCCGCTTGAAACGTTAAACCCTCCTTCTTTCCTTCTTTCCTGAGCGTCCAATAATACTATATTTGTTCCACGTCCTCGTGTTGTGTTTTTTTGTGCTTTCTTGTTTGGATTAACTTTATATATATACAGGTATACACGACAAGCTTCTTTCAGTTTTCGTCTACAAAATCCACTCACAAAGCTTTGGTCGACTCGAGGCTATAGTAGAAGGTACTTGCCCAAGATGCCACGAAGAAGGACCGAAATCATAACCATGTGGTTGGAAATCAACTTTGTATAATTGGTGCTCCAGCATGTCCCCAGTGAATTGACTGAAACAGATAAAAGAATAAATATATACACATATTAAAAGAATAAATATATACACATATTAAAGGCGGTACTCCAGCATGGCCACAGTCAAATGACTGAAACAAGTAAAAGAGTATATACATATCCTACGTTCATGCACACACACACACACACACATAAACACACACACACAGATACACGTTCACACACACACAAACACACACTCACACACACAAATACGCGTGCGCACTCACACACACAAACACACAGATGTGGTAGTGTAAATTACATTTATTTCATTTACTGGAATATCTTGAGTGTAATAATTTGTGTTGTCCATTCATGTGTATATGTATGGCAGTGTGTGTCTGTATACATATATTCATATATATATATGCATATATATACATAAATACATACACACACACACATACATACATATATATATATATATATGCGTATATATACATACATACATACATATATATATATATAAGCATATATATATAGTTAGTGTTTATTGTATATGAATGAAGTACACACACACACACATACACACGCGCACACATATTCATATACACTCATGCATGTGCGTGTTATGAAATGCGAACCTTGATAAAATATACGTAATTTTTCTCAAAAATATTATTCTAATTTGAAGTAATATTATAGTGGTGCTTATGGTGGTGGTGGTGGTGGTGCTGGTACTGAAGGTGGTGGTGTTAGTGGTGGTTGTAGTAGTTTGTAATTTGCTTGATTTTTATGTCTTTTCTTATTTCCCTCAGTATTCTGTTTTCTGCATAATTACTCTTTGATTAAAATAGACTGTTTTATTTTTGTTTTATTTGAATCTTTTTCCTCTTCTTTTGTATTTACTTTTATTTCAAGTACAGATATATTGCAAATCATTACCGAAATATGCATTTTCTTTCACGGCGAGATTTGAATGAGGAGTTAGCTGGGTGCACATTTTTCCTCGTGGCTTCACTGACAAGAACAGATACGTCGACAACTGTTGAAACACTATGATTCATAGGAAGCTATCTAGCCTGAAGGCTCTGACTCAGACAAGCTATACATTTATATTCCTCGTCTCAGCGTGAAACCGATCGTCAATAATGACAAATAATACGTGATAGGATTCATTCACCATACTACTATATTTAAATATACATATAACAATATCGCTCGCACTCTATCCTCCTCTACACCGCCATTGAAAACACCACTAACATCAACACCACTGCTACGTCTAAAATGAAAACAAGCAAAAAATAAAATAAAGACAACCAGAACCATAATAAACATCTGGAAGAATTTTCAGGTCTATTTTCTGTTCCTTTTTTATATCATTAGTTTTCGTTTTCTTTTTCTTTCGAAATCGCTATGAAGCAGTAAACTTTGAATATCGGTAAATACGCGTAGACTGGCTTTCAACTAGCTATGCAAACATCACTGCCTTATTTTTACTAAAGCGATTAAGAAAGTGTTTTAGATATCTTTATGTTCTGGGATCTAATCTAGCAGAAGTTAATTTTCAGTATCATCCTTCTTAACCGATTAAAATTAAATATTGAGATTAGTTTAACTCTATATGCTCTCTCTCTTAACCCTTTTGAGACACACGATGTTTAACTATGTGTAACCAAAAAGACCAAAGCTGTTTTTTTTTTTTTAGTAGGAAACGATCGATAAAGTGCCTAAAACTACTTTATTAGTATGTAAAACTATATATATTAAATAGTTTTATGTTATATCTATTGAAAGACTACCCTTGATATGCTTATTACACTTCAAAACGTTTGTTTCATCGGTTCGATAGATCGGCCTCAAATTTCGTACAACTTGTATTACTTGGGCCGATCAATCGCCCCGGGTGTCGCAAGAAGGTTAAATCATCTCTTATTTCGCTATAAAATTTTGGATTGATAGAATATTTTGAGTAACAAACAAAATGATTTTCGGTATTTGTTCCAGATCTTCCTTCTACCTCCGATAAAATAAAGTTTCAGTTACATACAAGTTATCGGCAAAATATTAGCTTCGAATAAAGCGGCGAGCTGGCATAACTTGGCACGCCACTTAATGGCATTTCTTACGTACTGAGTTTAAATTTCGAGATCGATAGCCTAAGTACCAGTTGAGCATTTTCATCGATCAATTTATTCCCTTCCCCGAAATTGGTGGCCTCCTACCAACATTTGAAACCAATATGTTTAGCTTTGAATGTGCTAGAAATTATCATGAATGTTATAAGAGCAATTCATAGTCAAAAGCTTAAACGATGACAAAATGCCTTGCTTTGTTTAAAGACCTCTTTAAAGTGTCTGCTCAAATGTAAAACGTTTGCCTTTGGTTTTATTTCAAGAATATTTAAATAAACCACCGTCCAAACATTAATACATTGTCTATGTCTTCAATGCCTTGACTTCACATAATGTTACATTAAAATCTAAACTAGTAAATATATAAATAAGTTTCGTTGCCGTCAATAGCAAAATAGCCTGAACTTTAAAACACTGGTCCTTCGCTATTCCCATCATTTGAGGATTTCATTGAAAGTCTTCTTGCAGAAACCACATAATTTATAACTAATTCTGAAGTTTGTCCTTACATTTATTATTATTAGTGAAACCTGCTAAAGTTGCTAAAGTTCTTGCTTATTTAATTTTCGTATTTGATCTTGATTCATAAATTTATTAAGCTGTATATCAGAGATTCTTCATAGTAAAAATTTTCGATTTTTTTTCCAGTTTGATTAACGAGCTACATATAGATAGGATTCACGGTGTTAAAGATTAAGGCTGGGAGCGAGGTGTTCAAATCTCACCAGGTGAACTTTGCCTTTCATTCTTTCGTGGTCGATAGAATAAACTAACAGTCTCATACAGATGTCGATGTAATTACCTTGCCACACCTCAAAATTATCGGCTATCTGTTAAAATTAGAAAGACTTATATCAAAGATGTGGATTTTATTCTGATTTTGCTTTGCATTTAATATTATTTAAGTATAACATTTGAACATATTCATGGAAGAAGGAACAAACGGGTTCATATTTTGGATGCTGAGATCAAATTCTCTCTGCGCTTCTTTGGATTTTACTTGTTTTTACTTCTTTTTTTTTTTCATAAGCTTTCATAATTACATAAATATCC
>NC_043003.1:65657859-65660359 GCF_006345805.1 Octopus sinensis | reverse complement strand
CACTGTGCCAGCAATCACGAGGCAGAAGGCTAGACGATAACATCGACCCCACTATAGAATTGATGCTTTTATTAACCAAGAAAGAGGTAAAGGCATAATAATGGACGAAATACCGCAAAGTATTTTGTCCGAGGCAGTAAGAACTGTGCCAGCTCGCCACCATTAAGGGAGTTCTAATATTGGTTTCAGAATTTGGTATATGAGCAGCAATTTTGAGGAAGGGGTCAAAGCAATTACACCGAACTCTCTGTTCAACTGGTACTTATTTATCGACCGCAAAATGAGGAATGGCAAAGTCCACCTTGGCGGAATTTGAACTCAGAACTTAAAGACGGCGAAGATACACTTAAGTATTTGCATGTATGCATATATATACATATGTGTATGTATGAATGGGGCGATAAATAGAGTAAAGAAATAAAATTGGTAGATACATGGTGGTACTCCAGCATGACCACAGCCGCATGGTTGAAACGAATAAAACTGAAAGATTGATAGATAGAGTAAATAAATAGATAGATAGATAGATAGATAGATAGATAGATAGATAGATAGATAGATAGATAGATAGATAGATAGATAGATAGATAGATAGATAGATAGATAGATAGATAGATAGATAGATAGATAGATAGATAGATAGATAGATAGAAGCACTTCTATAAACCGCAGAATTGAGCTAGAGCGGCAGTCTTCAAGGTCAATCTTTGTGAAGCGGCTTCACCCTGCATACTTTAGCTTTGTAAAAGGCTTTCTCACAATCTCGAGCGTTAAACTAACACACCTGTTTGTTGTTTATAAACCAGTCTTCATCGATTGTTTTCCTGTAAATTTCAACTATATATATATATATATATATATATATATATATATATATTAGATTCGTATCCTCGATGGAAATCTTTAGTACACTGCAATGCCGTCCAATTCGGGGGTTGTTTCAGATTCTATTCCGAAATTTGGACCTAGACACTCCCTTACTTTCCATGCGTATAGCACTGCATATCTCACACGTCTCCTCTCCAGGGAGTAGAGTCCCAGTTCCTTTAACCTCTCCTAGTAGCCCATATGTTTTACTGAGCCTATATACGTTTTCAAAAAAACCCTCGATCCAATAACACCGTTTACAAACTCTATGCTTGGAATGACCGATGTTAGATACTACTGGGACTTACACACAAGGTACAGGAAACTTATATGTACACCATTCTGCTTAAATAATGGAACTGCAGATGCGATATCCTTACATATCTCACGTACATTCTTATTCCTCCAGTTCACTATCTATTTTATATCTTCCCTAGAATAACTATTGGTTAACCATTTTCTCGCGCCATCTCCGATAAAGGGATATTTGAAATATCCCGGAAACAGCTGTAAGACCTTCTCTTTATAAATGTTCTAAAATCTTTCACAGCCTTGGATTTTAAAATCATTCTGTTAATTATATATATATATATATATCAATACTCTTTTACTTGTTTCAATCATTTGACTGCCGTCATGCTGGAGCGCCGCCTTTAGTCGAGCAAATCGACCCCAGGATTTATTTGATCGATCTCTTTTGCCGAACTGCTAAGTTACAGGAACGTAAAAACACCAGCATCGGTTGTCAAGCGATGTTGGCGGACAAACGCAGGCACACAAACATATACGCACACATACATATATATATACATATATGCGACGGGCTTCTTTCAATTTCCGTCTACCAAATCCACTCACAAGGCTTTGGTCGGCCCGTAGCTATAGTAGAAGATATTTACCCAATGTGCCACGCAGTGGGACTGAACCCGGAACCATGTGGTTAGTAGGCAAGCTAATTACCACACAGCCACTCCTAGTGCTCCAGCATGGCTACAGTCCGGTGACAGAGAGCACTAAAATAGTAAAAATGTTAAGTTAGATGTAATTCTTAGCTAACGTTGGACCAACGTTGTTGTCAGCGGCTTCAGTAGAAAAGAATTCACTTATACGATCTTTCGAAATATATTCAATCACAGAAACTACTCAAGACACGTCAATTTTACCTTCACCGAATTCCCCCACACCATTTCTGTGTCTTTTTCTGTCTAACTCTTACTGTCTCTCTCACTGTCTTTGTACCTTTTACCTATGTGTGTGTGTGTGTTTGTGTGTATGTGTGTGTGTATGTATATCTGTATATTTGTATGCATATTTACATATATGTATACATTCGTGTATACATATATACAAGTATATATGTGTATAAATATATGTGTATATATGTATATGTATACATATATATGTATATATATATATATATATATATATTATATATATATAATATATATATATATATGTATACATATATATGTATTGACATATGTATATATATATATACATATATATATATATGTATATTTATACATATATATATATGTATATATATATACATATACATATGTAGTATATAATATATATATATACATTTATATGTATATATATTCATATATATATATATGTATATATATGCATA
>NC_043003.1:65582859-65652859 GCF_006345805.1 Octopus sinensis | reverse complement strand
CAAGTTTTGTAGCATCGTGGTCCATTTGAGTAGTGAGTTCTTGTTGAGCGAATTGTATCCAGGTATAGGTGGCTTATTTGGTATCCCTTGAAGAAATTTGTCCAGATTCCGTTTAAAGGTGATGAAATCCATTTCCACTTTGATGTTTCGGGACAATGTTAAATCGGGCAGGGCCTGCTGAGGAAAAATTTGTGTTGCAGTGTATTTGTGTGTTGTGATCCTGAATTGGATAGGAGACGTATTGCCCATGGCCGTAGCTTTGGATGAATTCTGAAACTAATGTTGAGGTCATTTATATTCTCCACTTCGTGTAAATTATGCATCGCTCGCAGCGGTGCTGGAGAGAATAGAGTTTCAATGCTTCAAGGCGGTTCCACTAATCGAGATCAGCCATGCCCCTAATTCATTTACTGAATGCCCTCTGGGCTGATTCAATTTTCGAAATGTTTTGTTTTGTATGGGGAGACGACAACAGGCAGCAGTATTCGAGGTGTAGCCGTACAAAGGAGGAGAAAAGGGAAATGATGACACTTTGTTCTCTCGATTGGAAGGATCTTCGGATCAAGGAGTTCATCCTACGGGCTATATCGAACTTATTGTTGATGTGGGCTCTTCAGTTGCGATTGTCATCAAAAATTACTCCTAGGTCTCTGGTAATATTAGATGATATTATTAGATGAGAGGTTCCCTTGTAGGAAGAGAGTATGGTTGTTTTAGCATAGTCTTTGTTCCAAATTTCCCCTCGTTTATTTGCCTTTTGTCTTTGCCTACCCATTGACTTGGGGCGCATATATATATATATATATATATATATATATACACACACACAAGGTGATTCAAAAGTCGCCATAAATAGGAGAAATTTATCGTTTTATAAGAAACAGTTTATATGTACAGTTTTCTTTTTTATTTAAAAGGCTCTATATGGTTACCATTGTTTTGAATACGCATTGCAATACGTTTACCCCACTCATTGTAAACTTATAATAGCACATCTGGTGATACATGTGCAAATGAGTTGGTGATGCGTTCCTTCAAACGATTTATGTCTTTTATCTTTCCGCGATACACCATGCCTTTCAAATGTCCCCAATGATAGAGATCAAGAGGGGTCAGATCAGGGAATCTAGAGGATACTATAAACTATTTCTTATAAAAATATAAATTTTTCCTATATTTGGAGACTTTTGAATCACCCTGTATATATAATAAATATTGACTTACAGTACATATATATATATATATATATATATATATATATATCTATATATATATATCGATATGTAATTATAAACCCAAGTATCTAAGGGTAGGAGGTTTGTAAACTTCGAGCAGTCCGTGGTATGTATCAGAGAGGGGAAGAGTGGTGGTCGACTTTGCCTCTCATCCTTTCGGGGTCGATAAATTAAGTACCAGTTACGCACTGGGGTCTATGTAATCGACTTAATACCTATGTCTGTCCTTGTTTGTCCCCTCTGTGTTTAGCCCTTTGTGGGTAATAAAGAAATAGGTAATATTTTTAATTTCACGGAAATTTTATTTTATATCACCTGTCACTTGACGCATGGGCATAATGCAATTCCGTGAAATATTCACGCTTATTTATGTGGCAGATATATGCAATTCTACAAAAGGCTGCATAATATATATACGGGATATAGGGGTTTTTTTATATATAGGAAAAAATGGAAAAATAAAGAGAGAATATTTATTTTATGTGTGTTGTGTATTAAGTTTATAAAATTGTGCATAAAGTATATAAAGTGTATATATAAAGTGCATTAAGTAATTATCGTATTCCTGTTTCTTTCACTTTTCAATGAGTTGCAGATGAGCGACTATCTTTCCATACAGACACAACACAGGCTACGCTTTAGGGATTTTTGTACAAAGTTTTCAGAAATAGCCTAATAGGTTTGCCATTCATTCCGTGAAATAGTCACAGGTCCCGCTAGTTAATATGGATAAGGGAAATAATAGCTTAATATCTCACATCGATTGAGGCAGGAAGTAATAATTAGTGACTATTGTTGATAACATTCAAGACGAAGGGGAGATTATTCAAAAACTTACGTGTGTATTTTTTGAAATGTCAATTCACAGGTCAGAAAAAGCAGCGACCCTAAAAACTGAAGATTCACACAAACTAGGCGTTTGTGAAATCCAACCTATATAACAAATATCCAAACGAAACAGATGTAGTATTACTTCTGTTTGAAAGGTTTCAATACAACATAACAATTACAGCAGTTATTAAGAGGGAAGTGACAAAAAATGGTCACGTAATAATTATTTAGTACTCACGTTCAGACAAGTTTTCTTAAGCCCTACACACTATGTGAGGTCTAGGATGTGAACTTTTTAGAACCGTAAAGACACAAGTATTACTACTTTTTACAACAGAGTTTAGAGAATGCAGTCGATGTAAGGAACAATAGCCATACAAACAGGGGAAGGTGTATGTTCACAGGGGACTGAGTACCTAAGACTAAGATACTTTGTTATTTGTTATTTCAAACACGGTTATTTCGTCACGAATACATACATAGATGAGTATGAAGGTGTTTGGAGGTGGAGCCAGAGAGATGGAGAAGAATAAAGAAGTTATTATTATTTTTTCTTGTTACAGTCATATGACTGCAACCATGCTGGGATGCCGTATTCACGAGCTTTAGTCGAACAACCCAAGTACTTATTCTATCGCTCTCTTTGGCTGAACCGCTAATGTACGGCGAAGAAAATACACCAATACTGGTTGTCAAGCGGTGGTGAGTGAAAACTTTTGGTACAAAGACACGCACATAAAGATTTATACATATACATATATATGATAGTTTTCTTTCAGTTTCTGTCCCCCACATTCACTCACAAGGCTTTGAGAGGCCCGAAGCTGCAGTAGAAGACACTTGCCCAAGGTGCCACGCAGTGAGACTGAACCCAGAACCATGTGGTTAGGAAGCAAACTTCTTACCACACAGCCATGCCAGGTTTTGCTTGAACAAAGGAGTTGGAATTACAATGTAATTGATTGTTGTTCGCTAATTACGGCGCTTTATAGTCTCAGATAATCTCCACCTGACCACCTGAGAAACACACACACACAACGCATACACATTAAATTTGCCTTTTATCCTTCCAGTTTCAATGAAATACCTGCGCAGTAATGAACACCATTAAATTAATCAACTTAAATATCTGCAGTATGATGGTCATTCGGGTCTTATCTGAGCTGTTATTATTTTACGTGAAAATTCCTGAAACTAATTCCTGCAAATCATTAATATCTAATATTCCTGCAAAACAACCGTGATCCTCGCACAATATTAAAAGGCAACTTCAAGGCGACTAGCTAGTAGAAACAGTAGCGCACCGGAAGAAGTACTTAGCGCTATTTCGCCCGTCGCTATGTTCTGAGTTCAAATTCTGCCGAGGTCGACAGTACTTTGCGTACTGGAGCCGATCGAATCGACAGGCCTCCACCCCCCAAAATTCAGGCCATCTGCCTATAGTAGAAAATAATCGTTAGCACGCCGGGTAAAAAGCTTAGCGACGGTTTTTACGTCTTTAAGTTCTGAATTCAATTTCCGCCCAGGTCGACTGGCAGAAACAGTAGCGCAACGGACGAAGTGCTTAGAGTTATTTCACCCGTCGCAACGTTCTGAGTTCAAATTCCGCCGAGGTCGATTTTACCTTTCATCCTTTCGGGGTCGATTAAATAAGTACCAGTTATGCACTGGAGTCAATATAATCGATTTAATCCGTTTGTCTGTACTTGTTTGTCCTCTATGTGTTTAGCCCCTTGTGGGTAGTAAAGAAATAGGCATTCCGTCTGCCATTATACTCTGGGGTCAACTTTGTCTTTCATCCTTTCGGGGTTGATAAATTAAATACCTGTTGCGTACTGGGTCGATCTAATCGACTGGGCCCCTCCCTCCAAATTTTAGGCCTTGAATAGAAAAGAATATTAAAAAACAACTTTAAGGCGGCGAGCTGGCAGAAACGTTAGCACGCGGTGTTTCGTCTTTCTTTATGTTCTGAGTTCAATTTCCGCGGAGGTCGAATTTGATTTTCATCGTTTCGTGGTCGATAGCATAAGTATCCGTTGAACAGTGAGGTGAGGGGTTTAATCGATTAAACCCCTCACCGGAAACTGCTTGCCTCGTACCAATTCCAAACCAGTATTAAAAAATGACTTTTATCTTTTGTTTCACTCATTATGAATGCTGGCCATGCTGGGGCACCGCTTTGAAATTGTAGTCGAATGTATCGACCCCGATATTTATTCTTTTTTTTTCGCGCCTGGTGCGAACTTTATCTGACCCTTTTGCCGAACCTCTAAGTTACATGGACGTAAACACCAGCACAGCTAGTCAATCGGTGGTAGGGCACACACACACACACACCACACACACACACACACACACTACATATGTATATTCTTTCAGTTTCCATCAACTCAAAGCTGTGGGACTGCACCCTGAACCATGTGGTTGGGAAGCAAGCTTCTTCGACTGTGTCTAAAAAAAAAATCAATTATTTTTTTTATTTATCCAAAGTATATCTGGAAGAGTGTACATACAACCTTTCTTTATTAAGAAGGAAAGACAGAAAATGCTATGTTTTGGCTGCTATATCTAGCGCTCGAACCATCGCGCTGATATTCCCTTATTGGTTCATACATTTCTTGTCGGGATTGGCTGTGTATCTGCAATTATAATATGCGAAACGGATACGGTATGAGTGTGTGTGTGTGTGTGTGTGTGTGTGTGTTCGTGCTCATAATATCGAGGACTACTACGAGTCACGTTTTCAGAAATATTTTGTTAGTTTAGGTGTGACTATACGAGAACGGTAATGCACCTTTCAAACTGTTTTGTAGGCCATACACTTGGTTTCCAGTCGGAAGACTTGTTTCTAACACGTGGAATCCTCTAAAGGAATAAATTGATTGAGAAATTTACCTTGCGACTACGTGGTTTCGAGTTCAATCTCGTTGCCTGTTATCTTAGGCGAGTGTCTTCTTGTGTTACCCCAGACTGACCAATGCACCGTGAGTGAATTTTACGATAAATTTGTTTGATTCAACCCTTTAAGGCGGTGTCCCAGCATGGCCGCTATCCAAAGGCAGAAAGAAGTAAAAGATAAAATATAATTTCTAACGGTGCCAGAAGATCAAATGAGATTCCGAAATTACCGTGAGAAATAATCGCTCAAATACGAAAGTCAATACGAAAATCACAAAGTTCGAATTCGACTGGAATTCAATCGTCATCGCAGAATCACGTCACCAAATATTGCAAGGTATTTTCTTCCCCACTCTGATCATTCTGCTAAATATGGTCGTAGGTCCTTGCGACGGAATGAGTCAGAAGGAAACTTTTGTCGAAAATAATCGCAATAAAAGTTTCAATACTACTTTGGAACATTCACTCCTCAGTCTGTCACAGAATGCACTTAGATAAGAGATGTACACTTTCCTCTCCCATTACCTCAAAATATGGCACTTCTAAGCAATTTCATGAAAATCTAGGCAGCATTTGCAGGCTGCAAAATGCCTTTAATGACAAATTCAAGTACTTTCACTGCAATTCGGTTCCGTAGAGCAGGAATTTTATGATTCTAATTTTCTTTAAATTGTAATATCTTTGCGCTTATTCAAAGAAGAATTTGAAATTGACGGAATTATATGTTTTATGCCATTTAACTCCGTCCCACTTCTTGTTAAGTAAGAATTATATGGTTTCATATCTTCTTTTTGCTCCTGAAGAGTCGATAAATTGTATTGTTATGGAAGAAAAGCGTTATTAATCAGTGATAGAGGAGAGAAAGCCGCAGTGTGTGAGATAAGATGACCCGGCTGAACTATCTACCTATCGATTTCTAACAGCACTTAAATCAGCTCTTTTATGTTGCTAATAATGTTTTGAAAAATATAAATGTCATTGTAACCCTTATTTGTGAACATAAACTAAGATTCACAAACAGATCTTTGATAAAGTCATTCTATCTGTTTGCAGCCAAAACGATACCGAATTATATAGGTCCTTCTTAGAAAAAAAGGCGACTTTTCGATAAAGTAATTTTTGCTTTTGCTAGTTACAGAAAATTCTTTCCTTCAGAAGTTTGCTTGTTGCATGGAATTACGTTTTGGAAAAATTTCAAATAATCACAGCTAAAATTCTTTTCTTCTCAAGAATTTCGATCAAGGTTAACCTAGAGATAAGTCACAGCAACAACGAAAAAGAAAATGGAAAAAAGAAACTCTATGATTGCGTCGTGATTAATCACATTAACTACGTTCATAACTCAATCCGTATAAATAACATTTCAATAACGAATTAGATTGGAGAGTATAAAAATCTAATGACGATAGATTAACGCTGAAAACTGGAATATTTTTGCAACGTTATTTGGGCCCATAACCTCTGCACCCATGTCCTCGATGGCTAGATAGGCAGAAACGGGTTTGCAGGTAACAATGACTATGATAGAGTGACTATATGAACTGGATGGGAAGTGTAGTGCGAAGTGTAAGGCAGCAGCGCGTGGCTGCCGTGTCTCCATTACGGCAGCACGTCGCTGCCGTAATGAGCACTATTTAGTCTGAGCCACCTCTTTCTTCAACAATCGGAATGGGAATGAACCCGTCTACTTGTTCTACACCAGAAAATTCTTTGACCGAAATGCGAAATTGAATAATTGAAAAACGAATTTGAACGACTAACTTCATGGCGCTAATTTCTTTCGCCATTTTCAATGACCCAATTATCAAATTGAATGACAAAAGTACGAAAAGGACTCAAAAAAACAATATATTAAAGAAAAAAGGGAATAGTAGCTCAGATTACCATGAATAGTTTGAACCTTCAAGGCAGCTTATTTCTAGCTGCCCAAAAGATTAAAAATAGGAACACATTTTCTATTCAAAGACTTCGTCCTCTAAATTTATAACGACAATTTCAATTTAACTTCAAAATCAGATAAGGTGTCCCCTCGACGAAAGGGGATTTTACTTCGAGAGGAGGTTATAATATTTTCAATTCTAATAAAAACCATATTCACTACAACTTGTAATTGGAATTCCTGTTTCATACCCTCCTACTTATCAACTTACCTACCTACTTACCTACCTTCCTACATACCTTCCTACCTACCTACCTACCTACATACATACATACATACATACATACATACATACATACATACATACATACATACATACATACATACATACATACATACATACATACATATATACATACATGCATACATATAAAGAAGAATGAATGAGTGTGTGTTGGTATCTCTTTGTGTATCTAAGTCTCTTCAGCTTTGACATACTTCTATATTTTATTTATTATTGCTCTGAACCTACTTACATTTTCGCATTTTTACCATATGCTTTGGCAAACGGTACTATCAGACTGTCGTGTGCGTAGTGGTCTACACCTTAAATATGACTTTTTCCGAATTTCGAGGGCTTGTTAGATTTATATTTCCAGTCTTTTAAAAGCTGTTGCGCATTTTACTCAATTGGAAGAGTAGTAATTTAATGTATCGAAAGGCTCCTGCTATTTGTTTGTTTTATTTGTTTATGCTATTGTATAAATTCAAACTTTGTTTTTGTATGAGATATATGTCGGTTATCGTCGAAACGAAAAGTGAATCTCATTTTTTTAAATACTATCTGCAGAGTCCTCGATTAGGTATCTTAAGAAATGTATTTTTGTGATAACATGCACATGTTTGGTGTGGAAAAACTTTCAACAAGTATTATTCTATAAGGTTCTTGATTTCTGGAAAACTACGTTGGCGCATAACTTTACTATGTAGTACTGTTACTACATATTTCTCGCTCAGAGATTTAAAACTAGTTGTTTTTCTCTTTACGAGGTCAGCGACTGTGTGTCACTTTTAAAGTATATACTGTGAGCGCGGACGAGTAGCTGCCACCTCTAACCAGCGATTGTTCTGTACTGAGGAAGGGAAATTACATAGAAACCATTGGTCTGCTGATATCGATGAGGCTGGACGGGAGCATTAGCGCCCTCACAGTGCATGAAAACACAGATGACGTGTCAGTAGCCAACTGCAAAAGATGGGCTAAACAATAGTAACACCATCCTAAGCAAGGCTCCAACTTTACGTTGGCAAATAGATTTTACCTTAACTATAGAAATGAAATTTAAATAAAGATTATGCTATACGAATATTAATTCGAATCACTTGCACCGTTCTAACAAATTCACTCTTTAATATAAAGTGGGTGTTACGCTCGCGATCGCAAGATCGTAGTTTCACTACACGGACCGGGTGGTACTTTGAGCTATTGTACAAAACACTTATTTCACGTTGACCCAGTCCTTTAATTCTGCGAACGGCGAGTGTCCCGTTCAAGGGTATGTTGTGATCCACGTCACATATACGCATAGAAATCGAGTAATCGCCCCTGTGAACCCTACAACTCGAAATAGTTCTTTGATTTTAAATTTAAATAGACACCTAAGACGGCGAGTTGGCAGAATCGTTAGCACACCGGGCGATATTTCGTCCGTCTATACATTCTGTGCGGCGAGCTGGCAGAACTGTTCTGAGTTCAAATTCTGCTAAAGTCAACTTTGCCTTTCATCCTTTCGGGGTCGATAAATTAAGTACCAGATACGTAGTGGGCTCGATCTAATCGTCTGGTCTCCTCCCCCAATATTTCGGGCCTTGCGCCTACAGTAGAAAAGGGTATACAAAATATTTAAAAAGGCGGCGAGCTGGAGGAATCGTTAGCATGCCAAGCGAAGTGCTTAGCGGAATTTCGTTTGTCTGTACGTTCTGAATTCAAATTCCGCCGATGTCGACTTCACTTTTTATCCTTTCGGGGTCGATAATTTAAGTAACATGTACGTACTGGGATTCATCTAATTGACTGGTCCCTCCCGCAAAAAATTTCGAGCCTTTTGCCTACAGAAGAAAAAAAAAAAAACCTCGGATGTCGACTTTTTCTTTTATCCTTACAGGGTCGATAAAATAAATATCAGTTGAGCACTGGGATCGATTTAACAGACTTGCCCTCCCCTGAAAATTGCTAGCCTTGTGCTAAAATTTGAAACTAATGTAAATAGAAATTTATGGTCACCAGCCTAAGTTTAGAAACCGACGCAAGACTAAGGGAGGCAGTGAAGGAAACTGAAGAAAGATGACAGATATAAAGAGATATGTAGTTGTTAATGGTGCTTTTGTTTCTTCTTGAAGTATTATCTCATTATCGATACTTGTTATTTTGAATGTTTGTTTTTCTTTTTTCTTTATTAAATCGGAAGAAGAAATACGTTGGTTGTTGACTTAAGTCAAGCTCCCACGTAATGTCATACTATATAAGTTATTTACGAAGGTGAAATGTAATTACACTTTAACAAAACAATGTATACTTTATGATTTATTCGTAGTGTCTAACATAGTAGAAAGAAGTATACATGAGTGTTTTGAGACATTTCTCTTTGATGTTAGTGGCCTAAAGAAACATCGCTGTTGTTATTCAGTACGGTGTTTATCACAAGTTTATGATCAAAATCTTTATAGTCGTGGCCGTTCTCCCCTTTTTCTTTATCTGTTTAGGTGCCGTGCAATATCAAGGACTATATCATACCATGTGTCCTGTTTCATAACAGTGATAAATGATTTCAGTTAGATTCAACATCTGTTTCAATTCGATCTTACGAACACATAGGAGGGTATTAATTGTTCCGTAATGCGCATATTAATTAGCTAAAGATTAAAATATTGTTGCAACCAACGGTGTTATATGAGCTTATTTCGTTTACATATGTGTGTGTGTGTGTGTTTGTAAGCATGTGTACGTGTGCTTGTATGAGTGTGTGTGTGCAATCGTGAGGGAGTGTATATTTGCATGTATTTCATGGGCGCATGACGTATGCGTATACACACACACACACACACACGCACACATATATATACATGGTTAGTCAAAAGTCAATTGACAATAAATGAAGACCATTTAATTCCAAGATGAAAACAAACAATTATTTTATATGAGATTTCGCTAATAAATAGACAAATGGCCATTTTAACTCACCGCATTCAATTATTAAACATTCATAACTGGATTGAATAAAATAAATTGAATATCAAGTATTTATGGAATTTTGATTTACTGTCGGGTGCTTTTGGCCAACCCTATATATATGTGTACACATGTATGTGTTATGTATGTATTGGTGCATATGCATAAATACAAACTTATGACGATTTCAAATATGTTTGAGAAATATTTCAGCCTGTAAAGGATTTTCACTGTAGTTTGTCGTGGGAAAATTTTCTTCCTCATGACAATAAGATGTTAAAACACTGAAGTGAGGTCAGAGCGTCTTCTATTGGAATGATAGATGAAATTCGAACTCGTTAGTTCTCCTCAGTACCAGATACCATAAATGGCAGCTCTTAACTGACTGACAGTTTTGATTCGGTCATCGTACATCAGCCGATATTTTAAACTGATATACTGTACATTCGTCGCGAGTCTTGAACACATTTCAGAGTAGATACACGAAGCAGTGACAGAAAGAATACACATTTAAGGAGCAGTTGGAATATGTTTCAGACACGCTAAATCTTAAAGGTTTTACACTGCAGTTTGTCGCCGAGAAAAATTTCTCGCTTGAGAAAAGGGAGAGCTAGAACTATGAAGTTCAGAGTGGATAAAACGAGGTAGTAGTATAGGGTATTATGTTTGTAGAAAGGCGGCGAGCTAGCAGAAACGTTAGCACGCCGGACGAAATGCTTAGCGGTATTTCGTCTGTCTTTACGTTCTGAGTTCAAATTCCGCCGATGTTGACTTTACCTTTCATCCTTTCGGAGTCGATAAATTAAGTACCAGTTGCGTACTGGGGAGGATCTAATCGACTGACCCCGTCCCCAAAGATTTCAAGCATTGAGAATAGAGTAGAAAATATTCTTAAAATATTATAAGGCGGTGAGATGGCAGAATAGTTAAAACGCCGGGCAAAATGCTTAGTAGTATTCCGTCCGTTTTTTTATGTTCTGAGTTCAAACCCCGCCGAGGTCGACTTTGCCTTTCATCATTTTGGGGTCGATATAAAAGCAGCAAGCAATGAAGCTGTCTGCCCTTATATGAAATTGTTAAAGCAGTTAGAGTAGAGCATGGGGGAATGTGATTACACATATTTCAGGGATATATTTTTATGGTTGTGTGTTTTTGCGTATATATATATATATATATATATATATATATACTTACACACTTATATACATGATGGTCGTCCTCTCGTGACCGAGGAAGACCATTGCTAACCTTCAGGAACATAGTGCGCTCATATATTTTGTATTTGCGTTTCCGTTGGTGTCTAATGAGCCCTGCTCTTGACAAACATACACGACTGCAAACATTGCAAGTCAATCTTTCCTCATTCACTACACAAGCGGTGCGCTTTCGAGCAGCACGGTTAAGTTCTTCATGCAGAATACATGCTCTCACAAAGGTGTCGACTCCCTCCTTAACCTGCTTCCTCCATCTGTGGTGATGACAGGCATTATTCTCCCAGTCAGTCTCCTGCATATCACAGGCCTTTAATGAGGACTTGACACACTACTTAAATCGCAGTCTTGGTTTCTGCCTGTGATATGCAGAAGAAATATACATACATACATACATACATACATACATACATACATACATACATACATACATACGCACACACATATATACAGGGAGGCCCGTAAGTCCCTACCCGTCCATACGTTATTATGTTATTCAATACGATTCCTTCTCGAGGAAAAGTGATGTTAACCTACGAGTGCACAGATTACTGTTCGAGTCGGGCAAGAAATATTTACTTCTGGGTAAAAGAGAATCTTCATTATATAAAAACTGAATACAACACTCCGCATTCCATTATGTGGGCAGCACTTAATGAGCGTCATGTTGTTGGACCATACACTTTTGACGGGCCAGTAACCCATCCCTCATATCTACTAAACGTTCCAACAATGGTTGAGAGACAGAGGAAGAGGGAGAGAAGGAGGAGGAGAGAGGGATATATATATATATATAAATCTTTGATCTCTTTAAACCTTTAAATTGTTTCAGCTTCAAAGCTGCGTTCATGCTGGTGCACCGCCGTTGATTGTGCTACACCATTGTTTGAAACATCCTCTGATATGTGGCATTTGGTGAATGAGAAAGGTTGATTCTGCTGCCCTCATCTGTATTTCCTTCTGTGAAGGGGGCTCATCTGGAACCCTTAACAGCAGGAAATCCAGTTTTGTTTTGAAGACACCTACATCCACACTTTGTAGGTCTCTCAATGTCAAAGTTTGGTACAAGGACTTCTAAGATTTTCTAGATGTGTAGCACGGCATATCTTTCCCGACTTTGTTCGATTGCTTCGAGTTCCACCGTTAATTTTATACTGTGTGGTGACAATATACATATATATATAAATGGCGGCGAGCTGGCAGAAACGTTAGCACGCCGGGCGAAATGCGTAGCCGTATCTCGTCTGTCGTTACGTTGTGAGTTCAAATTCCGCCAAGGTCGACTTTGCCTTTCATCCTAACGGGGTCGATAAATTAAGTACCAGTTACGCACTGGAGTCGATGTAAACAACTTAATCCCTTTGTCTGTCCTTGTATGTCCCCTCTATGTTTAGCCCCTTGTGGGCAATAAAGAAATATACATACATACATACATACATACATACATATATAAATATATATATATATATATATATATATATACCCATTACGTGTACATAAATGAAGCAGGTTGGTTACTACTGCAATAAAAGTCTGTGCATATCAGCATCCCTCTTTGTCGTTCACCCTCCTCCTCTCTCACATCTGAGAAACAACCCTTTTCTTCGCTTGTTCTTCTATATGTCCTGAAAGAGGTGACATGGATCCCCGAAATACAGAGATATAAGGCAAAAACTACAAATTGTTTTAACTTGTCCTGTTTTCTTTTTGTATCTTATCGCATTCTTTTGTCCTTGCACAACATATATACATAGGCGCAAGCGTGGCTGTGTGGTAAATAGCTTACTTACCAACCACATGGTTCTGGGTTCAATCCCATTGCGTGGAACCTTGGGCATGTGTCTTCTGCTATATCCTCTGGCCGACCAAAGCTTTGTCAGTGGATTTGGTAGACGGAAACTGAAAGAAGCCCGTTTATATATGTATATATGTATATATATATATATATGTGTGTGTGTGTTTGTCCCGCTAACATTGCTTGACAACCGATGCTGGTGTGTTTACGCCCCCGTAACTTAGCGGCAAAAGAGACTGATAGAATATGTACTAGGCTTACAAAGAATAAGTCCTGGGGTCGATTTACTCGACTAAATCGGTGCTCCAGCATGGCCGCAGTCAAATGACTGAAACAAGTAAAAGAGTAAAAGTGTATATATATATATGTGTGTGTGTGTGCACATATATATATATGCATGTATGTAAATACATATGTACGTACGTATGTCTGTGTGTGTGCGCGTATGCATTCGCATGTGTGTGCGTGTATGTGTGTATGGGTGTGAGAGAGAGAGCGTGTGTGTATCTATGTATGTATATGTATACATAGCCTATTGTGAATGAAAATGAGGTACGTTTCAATAGGCGCCTAATTAGCTCTCCTCCATCGCTCAAGGTTTATCAAATCCTCACGCGTTCCCTTATATTTTCTCATCCTGTCCATTAATGATTGCCACCACTTCCCCCACTTCTTTTCATCACCTTACTATTCTTCACAACAGATTCCCATTTATTTATCCTTCAGAACCAGTTGACATTCCTTTTCTCTCTGACGAAATGACTTATTTGGATAAGATATCTAGCTTTATGAACTATGTACATGTACCCACAACACACCTATATATATATATATAAAAAAGATAAATATATATATATATATATATATATAATATATATATAAAGGAGAGAAAGAGAGAGAGAGAGAGAGGGGGGAGATAGGTAGATAGATAGATGGATATACATACAGATACATTTATAAATATATATATCTATATATATAATATATTAGGTATTATGTGTACAAAAAAAGATAAAATGATATATATATATATATATATATTATAATATATATATATTATGTGAAATAGAAAGATGAATAATCTTGTAGTAGATTAATCAAAAGTTAACCGATACCTTAGTAGCAAAAATCACAGCGGGGGTTTCCTTTGTCAAGGCAGGCTTAGATGAACACACACAACACACATAAACATAATATATATATATAATTTTTTTATTTTTTCTTTCTGCCACCCAACGGTTATCACGGCAGTAGCCACTGACAGCCGAACGATCAAACGCACACACGTACACAAAAAATATTTTCTACCCCTACGCCAACACACACATATATAGAACAGTATACACACACACACGTCTCTAAGTAGATTTTTTCTCGCCCCTTATAAAACATCCAATATTCTTTAAATAGTTAGAACTTTTTCTCGGTCACAAAGAACATCTCTACAACCCTCACACCCATGATTGACCGATGCCTGACCCGTTGAATTCTTCAGCCACCGGTTCTCAACATACACTGATAAACAGTTTCGCCATGGGCTCTTAGGAGCACATCGATTTGTTTTTTGCTCCGCCTCTGTTCTGTTTTTGTTTTTCCAACGGATTTCCTTTTTCTTCCTGAAGAGAAAGACACAATATGGTCCCATTATTCAATCGGATTTTGGTAATTTGTGCCTTTCGAAACACGTGTAGAATGAAATAAAACGATTTCTGTTCAATCTGCGTTCAGCTCCATTCTTCTTCAATTCACCAATAATGTTTTATATTATATATATATAATATATATATATATATATATATAAGAGAGAGAGAGAGAGAGGAGGGGGAGATAGGTAGATAGATAGATGGATATACATATAGATACATTTATAAATATATATATATATAGGTATTATGTGTACATATATGTATATATGTATAATGTATATATATATATATATATATATATATATACATCTATATATATGTGTGTATATATATATGCACACACACACACAGAGACATACACATACAGACACATGTATATAGATATAAATATATATGTATGCATGCATGTGTGTGTCATGTTAATATGCATATAAACTATATTTCACAAACACATATATGTTTGTATGTATGTATCTCTCTGTTGAGGCGCAGTGGCCCAGTGGTTAGGGCAGCGGAGGATCGCGGTTTCGATTCCCAGACCGGACGTTGCGTGTGTTTACTGAGCGAAAACACCTAAAGCTCCACGAGGCTCAGGGGACCCATGTTGTACTCTTTTGCCACAAATTTCTCTCCCTCGTTTCTTGAGTAACGCTGCGATGGACTGGCGTCCCGTCCATCTGGGAGGAACACGTACGCCTCAGAAACCGGGAAACTGGGCCCATGAGACTGACCAGGCTTGAAAATGGCGCATAAATAAATAAATAAATAGGTGTGTCTATGTGTTTCTACACGCATGCGAACCCCTGTGTGTGCGCGCGAGGGCGCTTGCTTATTTTCATGTTGTATATTCATGTTTATTTCCATAAAGCTCGGTATCCACTGCGTGGCTGTGGTTACCTGGCTTCGTCGTCTATTCTACTAATCTATCTTTCAAGTTATCCTCACTCCAATATCTCATTGAATTGTGACCCATCAAATGCAGTGCCCTTGAGTTAGGAATCATAGACCTTTAGAAACATGATGTATATTCCTTGAGACATTTTTCTGTCCTCAAACACATTTGCCATTAGAAAGTGCGTTTTCAGTCCCAAGTTGAATAATGGGAATAGTAATAATTCTTTAGTCTGCGTAAAAAGTTTGTTGGATATCCTTTAAACTTTCTTTTTGTAATCCTGTTCGTCGAGTAAGGTAATTCAACCTCCTGGTAACGAAGACGAAGCGCTTTCGTTTCCAATAAGCGTATCAAACATATTTTGCATATTCACAGTCAATACATAAAAAGAAGTTTTTGAAATCATCATAATTAAATTCTACATTGTTGATTTCAAAAAGTGGTTGCATGATTGTTGACTTGTTTTGTTTGTTTTTTTTTTTGTTGTTTTTTTTGTGGGGTTGGGGAGGTTCTATATTTTCTTTGTTCCGAGTGTTCATAAGATAGAGATGAATAGCGATTTTCGTTTTGAAGTAAAACACTTCGAAACGTTACGTTGCACTGGCTATGAACAGTCACCGTTTTTTGTAAACATATTTCGCTACAGCTTCGGTAAACGAAGCATTCACGCTTTCGTTGTGACACTGATTTTCTCTAAGAACCAAATAATTGCTACACTGAGCATGCTTCTTCAGATGTACGGTAATTCAGAAATCTTTCCATACTTAATTCCAGTCTTTTAACTTCATTGCTGAAGAATTTCAGTTCTCTCAACTTTCCTATCAATGAAGCAGATACAACAGCAACAGGATTGCTTCTTCAGCTCTTTCAATATTTCGAGAATAGCTAAAGGATTGTAACATATTCAAACGCATAACCATCTTTCTAGTATAGATCGATGGTTTGCGCATATTTCATTACGTCTCGAAGCTTGCTTTGGGCAAAAATAAGCATTCTAAATAACATTCGGTATGCTATCCAGAATTGTGGATCTTCCACACTTATCTGTTTTGTTCCAACCCGCAAAGAATACTGAACAATACTGGAGGGGTTTTTTTTTCATTCTTTATTTACAATATTCTAAACAAGGTGAGATTCACAACCTTAAAGAAAAACCTGATACACAAAAACATTATTTTGAAAATAGCAAAACATGGTTTTAGGTACTTAAATGAAAAGGCCCATTTATTATAGTGAAAGTAGCTATCCAAAAATATTTCAAAAAACACAGAAATACTCTCAATGCAATTTCTGACTTCCCACAGTGTATAAAAGAATACAATACAGCCCGACGTTTACCGTTTCGAACCTCATCGCCGTCATCAACACTGCAAAGAAATAGCGCCAACGTATTCGCTTTATTCCAGCTTAATTTTCTAGAAATACTGAATAAAATGCAGGATGGGCATTGATGGAACGCTTTGTTTAGAGTCGATAATCGGAAATGCCATAACAACCACACTTACTTTCTACGTAACCACTATCACAAAAAATACGCATATACTCACGCCAAAATATCCACTTCCCACCAGCATAATTATCTAGGGACAAAGAGTATAAGACATGATGGGCAGGGGCGGAAAGCCTTTTTGAAGAGCAAATTGATGGATAAACCAAAAGTGTTAATGCAACCTTCTCCAACGCTATCACACTAACAACGCAAAAGAGTCAGCGCTAATAATCAGCACAATATTGGTTGTAAATTTTAGCAGAAGGCCAACATGTTGAGATGAGGTGGTTAAGATGATTCCATCGACCCTAGTCCTCAGCTGGTACGTATTTTATCGACCCTCAAAGGAGAAAAGGGCAAGTTGACATTGGCAGCATTTGAACTCAGAACAAAATATAACGAAACACCCCTTAGCATTTCATCCGGCCTGCTTCACCGCTTTAATAGCCACCACAAAATTGATTTGGCGAGGGGAGATAGGTTCATTACATCGACCTCAGTAATCAACTGGTACTTATGTTATCGAATCCCGAAAGGATGAAAGATAAAGTCGACCTCCGCAGACTTTGAACTCTGTGCAGAAAAGCGGACGAAATGCTGCTAAGCAATTTTGTTTAGCGTTTTAACAATTTTGCCAGCTCACCCCTCTAATCTTTTCAACTCTAGGCACATAGGGACCGAAATTTTGGGGGAGGGCACCAGTCGATTAGATCGACCCCCGTACACAACTGGTACTTAATTTATCGACCCTAAAGGATGAAAAGCAAAGTCGACCTCGGTGGAATTTGAACTCGGAATATAGCGACGGGTGAAATAGCGCTAAGCATTTCGGCCAGTGTACTAACGAATCTATCAGCTCACCGCTACTAATAACCAGCGGCAGCACTTTCGTTTTATGTCAGTATAATTTTGTAGGAACAGTAAATGAAAGTAGAGATAGGCAGAGATGGAACGCCTTGCATAACTTTAATAGCAAAGATAACCAGCGCTAATACTTCCGTTTTTTGCATTGCTTCGTTTTATTTTTCCAGTATAATTTCCTAGGAACACTAAATACAAAAAGACAGGATAGGCAGTGGTGGAACGCCTTGCTTAAGAGTTGAATTATGGGGATAAACCAAATCGTTAATACAACCACTGTAATCAACATTGCTACTAACACCCTCAACACCAAGAACCAACACTAGCATTTCCGTTTTCTACCAGCATCAATTTCCATCTTCTAGACATTCACGTGACATTTTCTCTTCTCGTTAATAACCAATTGCATTTTACGTCTCAGATGTTAGGTTGCTTATCACGGCAGTCTAATGGAATGTTTGGTAGAGACAGCGGAGGTTTGTTAGGCTGGTTGGGGTGTGTTTCTGGATAAGATGGTGCCTGCCATTCAATACAATGTAAAGCAAAGCAATGGAAAGGAAAGCAAAGCGGTGTAATGTAATGCGATGGAATGCAATACAAGAAGGATTGGGTGAGGGACGGGCGAACAGAAGTAATGGGAAGAAGATTTAAAGGGTTCGGTGGGGCGAATGAGGTGAGGTTAGGAAGGTTACAGAAGCTAAGAAATGTGACATTCTTCTACAGGCAGCCTTCGTCTTGAGGCGAGCAAGTGGTTTCTAAAAAGGACTGGGCTATGGAGTCGAAGAAGACAGTGATGGCTGGAAGAGGGCTTGGTAGGGATTTGAGAAGTGGTGGGGGGATATATATGTGCAAGGAACGAAATCACTGGAGGAAATATGGAAGGAGAGAGGTAGAGGGGGGAGAGAAGGAGAGAAGGAGAAAGAAGCCAAAATAAAGCTATAACAAGTAAAAGAAAAAGAAATAAAAGAAAATAACTATTATAACAGCCAGAAGGAGGGCAACAAATACAGTAATAATAATAATAATAATAATAATAATAATAATAATAATAATAATAATAATATTAGCAACAACAACAATATCAACAAGCTTCTTAACAATGGGGCAAAAGGAATCGGAATCTTGGAGACAATATAAGCTGAAATTGGATAATAATGCTGTTGGTGACGATAAGGTGATAATATTGAAAATGATGACGACGACGAAGACGACGACGATGATGATGGTGATGATGGTGATGATGATGATGATGATGATGTGATGATGATGATGATGATGATGATGATGATGATGATGATGATGATAGTGATGATGATGATGATGATGATGATGATGATGATGATGATAATAATGATGATGATGATGATGATGATGATGGAGATGATGATGGAGATGATGATGGAGGTGATGGTGGTGGTGGTGGTGGTGGTGGTGGTGGTGGTGATGATGCTGATGATGATATGGTGGTGGTGATGGTAATAATGTTGGTGGTAGTAGCCATGGTAGTAATGGGTAGTGTGGTGGTGGTGGTGGTGGTAGTGGTGGGGGCGGTGGTGGTTTTGGTTTTAGTGGCAGTGATGGTGGCAGCGACGGAGGGGAAGATGGCGATAGCGACAATAACAACGACGACGATGACGACGATGATGATGATGATGATGATGATGATGATGTTGCTGATGTTGCTGATGTTGATGAAATTCTATGAAGCGACCTGAAATGGAAGGACGAGTTTAGCGCGATGTGCTTGAGAAATATATGCGTGAATGAGGGCGTGTATATGTGTGTCCGTGTGTGTGTGTGTGAGAAGATAGGTGTGTGTGTGTGTGTGTGTGTGTGTGCGTATGAGGGCGTTGGGTGTTTTGTGTGTTGTCGATGGTGGAAGAGGTAAGACATTAAAAACTGGGGAAAACTGTATGACTCATCGGCAGCTGGCATCAGCTCAGCACAGCCAGGAACACCATTGTCACATTACCATCCACCAAGCCAGCCAGCCAGTCAGCTAGCAAGCAATCATCGCCTCCCGCATCCCTTACTAACAACACCATCATAATGGCTATCAACTGCATCACCATCACAACCAATATTACAATCCAGCATAGGGCGGCGAGCTGGCAGAATAGTTAGAGCGTCGGGCAAATTGTTTCGCAATATTTTGTCTGTCTTTACTGAGTTCAAATCGTACCCAGGTTGGCTTTTACTGTCATCCTTTCGGAGATTATAAAATAAGTACCAGTAGAATACTGGGTCCATGTACTCAACTTATCTCCTCCCCGAAATTGTTGGTCTTGTGCCAAAAGTTGACACTAGTATTTCGTCCGTCTTTACGTTCTAAGTTCAAGTTCAGCCAAGGTCGACTTTGTTTTCTATTCTTCCGAGGTCTATGAAATAAGTACCAGTTGATCAAAAGAATCGATGTAATGAGCTTATCTCACCTCACCCACACCTACCTCAAAATTGCTGGTCTCTTGCCAAAATTTGAAACCAATATTAGAACCCAGCTCATTAGATATTTTAGTCCTGGCTGTGTGGTAAGAAGCTTGCTTCCCAAGAACATGACTCCCGGTTCAGTCCCACTGCATGGTACCTTGGGCAGCCTGGAGCCGACCAAAGTCTTGTGAACGAATTTTTTAGACGGAAGCTGAAAGAAGCCCGTCGTCTAAGCATATATGTGTGTGTGTATTTTTGTGTGTGAGACAGAGAGAGAGAGATTGTGTGTGTGTGTGTGTGTCTTTGTGTCTGTTTTTGTTTTCTAACACCACTTGAAAACCGGTGTTCTTATGTTTACGTCCCCGTGGCTTAGCAGTTCACAAAAAAACTGGTAGAATATGTACATGGCTTTAAAAATGGACTGGATTCGATTCTTTCGGCTAAAACTCTTCGAGTTGATGATCCAGCATGACCATAGTTTAATAACAGGAAAAAAGTAAAAGAAGAGGAAAAACAAAGTTATAACGTACCAAAGGCTGGACAGGACATGGATGGTTTACCTTGATCAGGTCTGACCTAGGGCTAAGTAGCTACAAGTACAAGAAAACATTGTAATACACATAATTATCACTATTAATGATGGGGCCTTATTAATTTCACTCGACTTGCTGGAAATACCTGCCAACTCTCTCGAATCACACCCTAACATAGAAATATCACGTTTCGAACACTAGTATTTCATACGTGGAAATATCACGTACCAAACCCTAGTATCTTATACGTGGAAACATCAGCAAATCTCTCTCATATCACATCCTAGTGACTTGTTCGTGGAAATATCATGTATCACACCCTAGTATCTTAAACGTAGAAATATCTCGTACCAAACCCTAGTATTTTTATATGTGGAAATATCAAGCATCCCACCCTAGTATCTTATACGTGGAAATATCAGCAAATCTCTCTGACATCACACCCTAGTGTCTAATATGTGACAAGATTTTATTCTACGAAACCCTTCCCCAAACGAAAATAAAAAGACAGAAACAGGTTGTTGTTCGAATCCGTTTAATTATTGTTCGATCCGGATTGAGATGGGACTAAATAACGGCAATATCAGCAATGGTAACTTACATTCCACTTCAGCATAACCATTATGATCACCACCATCATCAAAATCATTACTACTTCGACTACGACGACGAGAACGAACTACAACGACGACGGCAACCACCACCTCCACCACCAGTGATGGCTTTTCCTTACTTTCATTAAGAGCAAAAGCTACTAATTATCTCTCAAATCACCGACTTGAGCAAGACGTTTGGGTTTCCTCTCTTTACTTGCTTCGATCATTGGACTGCAGCCATTCTGGAGTGCCGCCGTCATGATTTTACTCGAATGAATCGACCCTAATAATTATTTCTTTTTATTATATAGCCTGATAGTGGAGGCACATGGCCTTGTGGTTAGAGCAGCGACCTCGCGGTCAAGGGATCGCGGGCTCGAATCTCAGACCGAGCGAAAAACCTAAGCTCCACGCGACTTCGGCAGAAGGTAATGGCGAACTTCTGCTAACTCTTTCACGACTTTCTCTCACTCTTTCCTCCTCCATATAGCAGCTCACCTGCGACGGACCGGCGTCCAGTCCAAGTGGGGGAACCGTTACGCTAAGGAAACCGGGAAACCGGCCCTTATGAGCCAGGAATGGCTCGAGAAGGAACATACAATATAGCCTGGTACTTATTCTATCGGTTCTTTTTGCTAAACCACTAAGTTATAGGACATACACACACCAACGCTAGTTGTCAAACGGTGGGGAGGAGAGGAACAAACACGAACACACACACACATACTGGCTTTAAGGGTATCGCCAAAGACCTGGTTGAAGGCCCAACCTTCCCAGTTCTTTTACATGACTTGAAAACACTGAAGGACTGCTGCAATATGCAAGTGAATATGAGAGGAGAATATGTTGAATAAAATCATAATTAACTGATTCCCCATTATATTTTTTTTACCCCCAAAACAGGAAATTTTCAGTACACCTTTGAACACACACATACACAAACACACACACACACGTGCGCGCATGCACACATACATATACGACGGACTTCTTTCACTTTCCGTCAACCAAATTCATTCACAAATCTTTGGTTGGTCTGAGGTTATAACAGAAGACACTCGCCCAAGATGTAACGAAGAGAGACTGAACCCGCAACTATGAGATTGGGAAACTATCTTTTTACCACACAGCCACGCCATCATAAAAGAAGTTTACATTGAATATTGTTTTCAGGGTTCGGCAATAGCTAGACAATCAAAATTAAAAACAAACAGGATGGCCACGGTTGTAACTCGCCTTTCGTACATATGTTTCAGACCAAAGAATGCGGCTATGCTATGGCATCGTTTCATCATAGGTTTGTTCGTTCAAGGATGATATGGATCAAGGCTGATATGGATCAAAACAACAACAAACACTGCCTAAACCAAAAATTACAATCAGCATGGACTAATAAATCCGCCTTCACCACCACCACCACCACCACCACCACAACATCCGCCACCAACGCCACTGCCACCTATACCACCACTACCAACACTACTACTATCAGCACCACCACTGCCAACGCTGCCACGAACTTACCATTACCACAACTATTACCACTACCACAAACACCAGCACCGCCAACACCACCACTACGACCACTAACAACACCATTACAACGACGACGACCGCCACCACCACTATCACCACCACCACCATCACCATTGCCGTTATTAACAACAGCTTCATTATTACAGTTATTATTGAAATCATTCGCTATCCTTATTAACAGCAATATCACAAACAGAGCGCATACAATCGCTAACAACACCACTTTTACCAATAGCAGTCGCCAAATTTTTACTATTACTGCAATCCCCATTGTAGCAGTCACGTCAAACCAGCACCACAGGCACTGCCACAGCTGCTGCTGCTACTACTACTACTACTACTACTACTACTACTACTACTAATAATAATAATAATAATAATAATAATAATAATAATAATAATAATAATAATAATAATAATAATAATGATGATGATGATGATAATAATAATAATTTTACAGGCACAACATCCACTAATACAATCAGCTTTACGAAATCTTTATAAACCGCCTAATTCCATCGCCATTTTAACTCCATCTGCGCCTAATAATACTCCTGCAGTTGTGACAGGAGTATTGTGTCACTCTGACAACCGCACAACGAATATCAACGTCGTCACCGCCACGGCAGTTACCGCTGTAACAACTAGCAATGCCTTTCCCAAGTATTGTCGCCAATATACTCATGGCTTCAGGTATCCGTCGCCGCTGTCACAACCACCATTGCAATATAATGCAGAAGCCGTCGACGCGAAAAATAGTGTAACTCTCCCCAACTCCCTCTCTCTTTATTTCTTGATCTATATCTCTCCCTTCTCTCCTCTTTCACACACTTTCCTTCTCTCACTTTTCCTCTCCCTTTCACTTTCTTTTTCTCCCAACGCTTTTGTTCTCTCTGACTTATATACATATATATACCTCTCTCACACATAGACACACACACACTTACACACGTACCAATACACACATACTTTTACATTTATTTGTATACTAGAATGTGTGTGTGTTTGTGTGTGTGTGCATGCGTGTGCCTGCGTGTGCCTGCGTGTACATGTGTATGTTTGTATATATATATGTTTACACATACACACACATCTATATATATATATATATATATATATATATATATATATATATACACACACATACACACACAGACACATATGTATATATATATATATATATATACATATACATGTGTGTGTGTGTGTTTTCCTGGGGTTAAAAAGTAGTAACAGTTTTAGTCAGGACTGCCACATTATGTTGCCAAATAAACTTTACTATGTGTGTGTGTGTGTGTGTAATATATATATATATATAATATATATATATATATATTACACACATATGCTGTTTTGATAGTACAAACAGGATACTTAGAGTTGAAGATATGAGTATATTATTAATGTTATTATATTTATTTTCTTTTAATTGAGAAAAGTTACAAAGTTCTTCAAAGCTGAGAGTTTCAAGCACTTTCAAGCACAGGCAGAAACGAAATCATTGTTTCCCCGGTGCTCCAGCATGGCTGAAACGAGTAAAATAGTATGTGTGTGTGTGTGTGTAATTTTTCAAGAAGAACATTATTAATTGTGACTTCGAAGCTTTGGTCAGCTATGGCATTATCGTAGTGCTGGTTGAAATTTCGAATTCACTATCAGGTCTGGTTTCAGAATAATAAAATTCGTAAGGCGGTGATCTGGCAGAAGCGTTAGCACACCGGGCTAAATGCTCAGTGGTGTTTTGTCTGGCCTTACGTTCTGAGTTCAGATTCCACCGAAGTCAACTTTGCTTTCATTCTTTCAGGGGTCGATAAATTAAGTAGCACTTGCGTACTGGGGTCGATATAATCGACTACCCATCTCCCCAAAATTGTTGGCCTGGTGCCTAGAGTAGAAAAGAATAATAAAAATCGTACACTACAAAAGTGTAGGTAAACCCTTGAGATTAATTCATTTTAACTGAACATAATAACAAACGTTATTCAAGTATGTGTATTTATATGGAAAACAGATTTTAAAGTTTCTTTCAACCATGTTATTTAGAAGACATGACGGTGCTAATATCTAATATATGTTTCCGTGTCAGTGCGTCTCCAAGCGTTTGCGCGTGTATGTGTGTGTGCGTAAGTATGTATAACGTTCATTTTGTTGAGGATTTTTCATATTTCCTAATTAGGATAAGTTCAAAAAAATTAATTTTACAAAGTCAATAACTGTTTAAATTTCTTTAATTTTCATCTTCACACCTGGATGAAAGATCAATAGCGAAGTTTTGGAGAAGTTTTATTTTTAATAGGTAGAAAAGAATCTTTCTCGTTCGATGAGCATGCATTTACACGAAAGAAACAGTCACAGCGTATTATAATGCTTAACACAAAAAAAGAAAAACTGGAAAGAAAAACTAGACAACATAACTTTAGTTGATCGCACTAAGATCCTGTGTGGAATTCCATGAAAAATAACTTGTATAGCCACAGAAGTTAATCTTGAAACAAAATATAAAATCCACCAAACAAATATTGCGCAGGGCGTGAAATAAATATAAAACTAACTGGCAGTTTATTGCTAATCAATATTAATTTCCGGTGATAATGAGTTTACTTGGTATATTATTATTTCCATGATCATTTATTGCTTACTATACAAAACAACAACAAATTAGCGCTATTATCATTTCGTTCAGATGATAAGGGCCACTAAAAATGCTATTGGGTTGGGAAACCTATTGTTCAATGTAAAGTAGAAATGATAAAGAAGCAAGTATGAAAAACCTACGTTAATAAAACTTAATAGGTGTGTTAATGCGTGTACAAACAATTGTTCTACATAGGATATTCGAATACACGTAAAATAACCGAGAAAAATATACATACATAACAATCTAAAAACGCCCATGTATGCGGGAAGCTCCATTCACACGTACTAACAGTGAATTATCGCAATACAATTTTGAGCAATCATTAATGAAAATGTGGAGGCGCGTGGCTTAGTGGTTAGGTTGTCAGCATTATGATCGTAAGATTGTTGTTTCGATTCCTGGACCGGGCGATGCGTTGTGTTCTTGAGCAAAACACTTCATTTCACGTTTCTCCAGTGCACTCAGCTGGAAAAAAATGAGTAACGCTGCGATGGAATGGCGTCCCATCCAGCTGGGAAACACATACGCCATTGAAACCGGGAAACACATACGCCATTGAAACCGGGAAACCGGGCCCATGAGCCTGGCTAGGCTTTAAAAGTACGAGGAGAGAGATTACTGAAAATAGAGACCCACCACACAGACACGGAAGAACTCTAATCTAACGCTCGATTGCTTAGAGATAGCAATCCATTTCTTTGAGTAGATTAATTGGTCTACGAAGAAGAAACTTCAGTGAACTTACATATGCTGTGACTAACATAAGACAGCATGGACGTAGCTGGAATATATGCGGTCTCTGAACATAGTTGTGCTACGTTTAGGGCTGACCCGAAGTTAACCTCACGAGTGTTCTTTTATAGATATCACCATAAATACTACTTCATCTACTACACCTTCGGCAATCAAACAATGATTGCTGTTGTTGTTGTTGCTGCTTTGTTTTTGCGTAACCCTCAGTCAAGGAAGTTGGCTTAGGAAGAGAAAGATTCCAAATGTGGCCACCCTGTTTCGTTATCTTTATTTAGAGAAACAATATTCGATGTCTCTTTTCGTTGCTTGCTTGTTGTTTGATTTTATTTTTCATAGATTCAAAAGAGTTAGAGAAAGAGGGGGAGAAAGAGAGAGAGAGAGAGAGAGAGAGAGAGAGAGGAGGGCGCGAGGGAGATAGGTAGTGAGATCTAGCTGCTATTTCTTGTAGGACGAAAATAACGTCATAACCTTTCCTTCCACTTTGATCATTCAATCTTATTGAATGGTGAAGAATTGTACTTGACTGGTACTTTGAGACTTATCGCAGCTGTGGTAGTAACTGTAGCAGTCGAAGTGAAAATCTACTTCTTTTTCTGGTTTTCAATTTTTTTATTTTTTACCTAACGAGGTAGAATGATACCAAACTGTACTAAAGATTAAATTACGAATGTGATAAGGGTGATATAGCTTTTACATTCTGAGACATAAACTTTCAAGCACAGTAAACTCATTCTCACGTACCATTTGCATCTTTTAATCTGGCTCCGTTTGGATGTAATGGAGAATTTAGCTAGTAGTTCTAGTCTGACGAGTAACTAAAGGTGGTTCGGTTTAGTGGTTTTTTGCGGTTAATGGCAAAAAACCACTAAACCGAACCACCTTTAGTTACTCGTCAGACTAGAACTACTAGCTAAATTCTCCATTACATCCAAACGGAGCCAGATTAAAAGATGCAAATGGTACGTGAGAATGAGTTTACTGTGCTTGAAAGTTTATGTCTCAGAATGTAAAAGCTATATCACCCTTATCACCTTCGTAATTTAATCTTTAGTACAGTTTAGTATCATTCTACCTCGTTAGGTAAAAAATAAAAAAATTGAAAACCAGAAAAAGAAGTAGATTTTCACTTCGACTGCTACAGTTACTACCACAGCTGCGATAAGTCTCAAAGTACCAGTCAAGTACAATTCTTCACCATTCAATAAGATTGAATGATCAAAGTGGAAGGAAAGGTTATGACGTTATTTTTCGTACCACAAGAAATAACAGTTAGATCTCACTACCTATCTCCCTCGCGCCCTCCTCTCTCTCTCTCTCTCTCTCTCTCTTTCTCCCCCTCTCTCTCTAACTCTTTTGAATCTATGAAAAATAAAATCAAACAACAAGCAAGCAACGAAAAGGGACATCGAATATTATGCTTCTCTAAATACCGATAACGAAACAGGGTGGCCACATTTGGAATCTTCCTCTTCCTAAGCCTATTTCCTTGACTGAGGGATACGCAAAAAAAAAGCAGCAGCAGCAACAACAACAACAACAACAACAACAACAACAATCATGTCTCTTTAATAACAGGTTTCCGATTTAGACACAAGGTCAGAAATTTTGAGTGGAGCGAATAATAGACTTTATCAACCCAATACTTGATTGGTATAGTGTTTTATAGACATTCTAAAGAATGGTAACTTAACTGGCGTCGATTCATTCGACTAAAAATTCTTCAATGCAGTGCCCTAGCATGGGCGTAATCTAATAACTGAAAGAAATAAAAGAATAACATCGGTGGCATTTGAACTCAGAAGGAAAATGTCAGGAACAAAGTATTTTCTTCAAATCTCCGTTGCGCCGATTAGCGCGATGCCCCCCTAACGGTTTAATACAGCTTTCTAAGAACAACACAAGGCCCTGGATTTTCGGGGACCTGGTAACCGATTACATCAAGCCCAGGAGTTTGACTGGTACTTCATTTTATCAACCTCAGGATTTTGACTGGTACTTCATTTTAATCAACCCCAGGATTTTGACTGGTACTTCATTTTATCAAACCCCAGAAGAATAAAGGCAAAGCCAACATAGGAGGCATTTGAGCTTAAAATCCAAAGAAGGGCAAAAAGGGCCGTGAAACCTTATTTCAATGCTCTAAAGATCCTTCCCGTTTTTCAGCTTAATAGTCACTACCACCAATACCATAAAACCACAAAGTTAATAACGAATATTATACAATAAAACTGTTGCCTAATATTTATGATGCATAGCAATACTCCACGGCAACAAATGCCAGTGTTAATACTTGCTGTCGATGTTCAATGTAAAATGATTGCGACAAAGAAAACGTCATCGTTTGTTTTATAATAAATCACTGATAGTAATATTGACTTCATGGAAGATTCATAACGAATATACAGTTAGCAGGTAGTAAACATATATTTAAGTTGCTATTAACTTTCTGTCTTTTGCAATGGCGAAACAGAGAGAGAGGGAGAGAGAGAAGGATAAAATAAAAGGAAGGGAAAAATAGAGGATGAGAGATACAGAAGAAAAGAAGAATGAGAGAGAGAGAGAGAGAGGGAGAGGGAGAAAGAGAGAGGAGAGAGAGACACTCAGGAAGACAAAAGAGAATATTATATAATTTGGAGTGGCAGGAAATAATATTTCAATGAGAGTGAATGAGAGGTCCTTCTGATATGAGGGTGGTGTGACATATGAGCTAACTGGTGCATCTACGCATGCTCACACTTACCTATGTATGTATCGATATGAATAGAGTTATACACATACACGGTTATATATATATATATATAAGTATATAAGTATGTATATATATATGTATATGTATGCATATATATGTGTGTATATATGTATATGCATATACATATTTATAGATACATAGATATACATACACACATACAGATGATGCCTACATCTGTGTGCATATATATATATACATGCAATTATATATATATATATATATATATATGTATATATATATATATATACATGAATATATTTATAAATATATAAGTGTGTAAATATATATACACACACATACGAATATAATTTTATATACCTATGCATATATGTATAAAACTCTTTTTCTCACTCACTCTATCAATATACATATATAGATACATGTATATGAATGGATATATAGGTGTAAATATATATATATATATATATATATATATATACAGCAATGTATGTACACATATATATATATATGTATGTTATGTATACACACATAAATATGAGTGTGAGCGCGTACGATATGCATACATATACGGACACATACACATATATACAGATTCCTACATACACGCACTTTCTCTTTCTTTCTTTCTCTCTCTCTCTCTCTCTCGCTCCCTTTTCTCTCTCTCTCTCTCTCGCTCTCTCTTTCTCTCTCACACGCACAAACACACACACAGACACACACACACATAAACGCTCACATACGCACGCAAAAACACACGCATATACTACGACACAGAAAAAACGTGAACAAAATTCATTGCGATGAAATAGTAGTTATGAGAGAAATCAATATGAATTCCGTTGATGCTGAAAACCAAAATAATACAAAAACGTTTCGTTTCGTATGTTTTCTTAGTTACTTGTTGTATAATATTTATACTTTATTTTCTTCCTCTATGTATTCTTCAATTGATGCAATTTCTATGAACCTGTCTACTTCATCGCCGGTTAAAGATGGTTAAGAATTGGATTTTCTTAAGAAAACCATTTGCATAACTATGGAGAACCATGGCTCCTCAACTCCTCAATACCGATACTTCATAAATTCTTCAGCAAGTTTTATGCTGTGGGGAAATAGAAAGGAAAAAATTAAAAATACAAGTAATACTTACTTTCGTCGGGTGTGCTTGAGTGTAGAAATTTGTGTGTATAGTATTCTGTGTGCGCGTGTTTTTTCTATATATATACATATGTACGTGTGTGGGTGGGTGTGTTTGTGCAGATATGTGTGTGGGTGACTGGTGTGTGCGTGTGTGTGTCCGTATAACAGATATACATACATGTACATATATCTATAAATATTCATAAATATATATTCGTATATGTATCAGCATGTATATATACTCATAACTATATATATGTATACACGCATTTATGTTTATATATATGTATACACACATGTATGTTATATCTGTTTATAAATATATATAAACATATATTATATAAATATATAGAGAGATATAGATAGATAGATAGATAGATAGATAGATAGATAGATATTCATACGTATATACACAGATTTATATGTATGTATATATATATATATATATATATATATATATATATACATGCATATAAATATATATATATATAGTATATATATATATATATGTATATACATAAATATACATACATATATATATGTATATATATATATGTATATACATAAATATACATACATATATGCATATATATATATAATATATGTATATACATAAACTTCGATGTAATTACGTTTAGTTTACACATAAATATATTCACACATACATACAAACACACACAGAAATGAATATATATAACTGTGTTTGTGTTTGTGTGTAATCATACATAAAGAGAGATAGACAGTGAGCGAGTGAGTGAGAGAGAGAGAGAGAGAGAGAGAGAGAGAGAAAGAGAGTTCTTTTTTTTTTCATTAATTGAGATTCTGGAGAAATGTAGAAGTATATCTGCCATATATGATATATGAGAACGATTTTCGAACGCAGAGTGTCAAAGCGAGTAAAAGTGAAGGAACAGGCGTAAAGACGAATATGGAATAGAGGGGTATTTGGGGCTGGAGTAGGGTGAAGTTATCTCTAAATACGGTTTGATTATATAGCCGATAACATGACATGTTGTGATTGGAGAAATGATATATATGAAAAAACGAACTACCATAGATAATTGCCGTTTTACTAAACCTATTTTTACATTCATAGCTTTTAGTAATTCTGTTGGATCCTAACCATTAAAGATGTGAAATTTTGCATTTTTTAGCCGCTTTTCGTGGATTACATACATACGTACGTACGTACTAACGCACACACACTCAACACAAACACATATATATACATATATACATGTATGCATATAAATATAGATATATATACACATATATATGTATATATATATATATGTATATTTATACATACATACATATTTACGTACGTACATCACGCACGCTTCACTCAACGCACACATAAACATACATACATGTATCTCTCTCTCTCTCTCTCTCTCTCTATATATATATATATATATATATATATATATATATATATATTATAATATATAGGTATATTATATATATATATATATATATATATATGTATGCATATATATATATGAATGTATATATATACATATATACATTCCTATATATATATACTCATGTTTGTTTGTTTTTTTCGGTTTTTATTTAAAAAATATCTATATCTATCTATCTACTTACCTATGTATTTATCTATCTATCTATATATGTATATATATATAATATATATATATATATATATATATATATATATATTATATATATATATATATATATATTATATATATATATATATATATCATTTTATGTAGAAAAATACAAACTGGGCCAAGAACGTAAATATATATATATATATATATATATATATATATATATATTTATATGTAATCTAAACACATGTGGATCGTTGGCGAGTATTTTCCTCCATCTTTCTTTTCTCTTAGACATTCCTCTGTCTCCTGTTTCTAACGAAAAGCTTTGCTCGAAACGTAAAACTCCCTTTCTTTCCTTCCCTGAGAGTGTGCTAATATTTAGCACGTTACACGTATTCGGGTTTTTGTTCTTGTACTTGTTCTTCATTCTTTTTTTTTTTTGGCGGTGGATTAATTCCATATATTATATACATGTATATGTATAATAATATGAATAATATATAAATATATGAATATATACATACATATATGTATGTTTATATACATGCATATATGGGTACAAGCCAACAAAGAAACGTAGACGGAATGAGAAACGAGAACATAAAAAAACAAAAACATAGAAAACGAACTTTTTTCGAACAACGAAAAATAACAAGCAGAGAAACTAGACATGCAGCATAAAGAATATTCCCTTCATCAATTGTCCGCTGTTTCATCTACCCTGCGTTTTAGAAGGTAAGGACACGACGCGGCTGCGTTAAAACAGTCTTTCCCGCAAAGCAAATTAAATAGAATTCGGGATTTTTTTGCGGAAGGTGAAAGTGGTAACAAAAACAAGACAGTGAGAAAATGACGGTAAAAACAAACGGTGAGGGCTGTTTAGTCAAGACGATGTGAAGATTATGAACGCTAGAAAAACGAGCTTTGAGAAGAGACAGGTAAAAGCACGTCTTGTCTTTAGGAAGGAAATAGAAAAAAGAAAGATATAGATGGCCTTTCGTCACGTGTCAGCAACGAGATAGTCAAGGAGGAAGAGTGAGAGGACGAGAGGGAACGGTGACGTGGATATTTAAATGTATATATCTTTCTATGAATATGCGTGTTTGCGTATCTCTCTCCCTCCCTCCCTCTCTCTCTCTCTCTCTCTCTCTCTCTATGCATATATATATATATGTATGTATGTATGTATGTATGTATGTATACATGCATATATATGTGTGTATATATTTGTAAGTATATATATATATGTATGTATGCATGTGTATATGTATACATATAGGAGGGGTACCCAAAAGTAACCGGAAAAGTTCTCAGTGGGGCAAGCATTTGTAGTTCAGCCTTCCGCCGCAAGAAGCGCCCTGTTGCAACCCTTCAGCATCAATCTATCGACTGGCTTCGTCGGGTGTAGCCGCACTAAGTGGTGTATCTTTGTTATGCACTGCTTCTGCTCTGTTAGTCGAAATCTGAGATGGCTGAAACGGAAGGATATCGTGCTTCCATGAAATTCTGATATCTGCTGGGGAAAACGACGGCGGCGGCGGCGGAAACAATTGTCATGCTTCAAAAAACCCTACAAGGCCGCTGCCATGAGCAAAACACAAGTTTACGAGTGATTTTCATGCTTCACCTGTCGCTTGAAGAACAACCTCGTTTAGGACTATCGTTGATCTCCCGAATGAATGAAAACATCATGAAAATTCACGAACTGATTTTAGAGGAACTTCACCGAAGAATTGACAAAATTGTTGATACGTGGTGTATCCTGGAGCCTCTCTGCCAACAATTTTTGAACGAGGTACTGTGAATGAAAAGAGTTGCAGCAAAATTTCTGCATCGCTTTCTCACGGAAGATCAAAAGCAGTCACGACAGAATGCGTGTCGGGAATTGAAAGTTTATCGGAACCTTTTTTCCGAAGGGCATGACTGGTGCTTGGAAATACTGTTCCATATTTAAGAGATGAAGAACTATAATAATTTAAGAGATGAGGACTACTACTGCTGCTACTACTACTACTACTACTACTACTACTACTACTACTACTACTACTACTACTACTACTACTAATAATAATAATAATAATAATAATAATAATAATAATAATAATATAGAAAAATACCTTACGAATGAGAACCCAGGTTCAAAATTTCCCCAAGACACCTGATGAAGGCTGGAGAGTATATCAGCCAAAACGTTATGTGAACAACAAACAAGATGAGGACAAATATCCGTCAATTGTAAATAATGTACATAATGGTGTTATGGAATTTGCAGATGTGGAAATGGGGAAGAAAAATACGAGAGATGTGTTGAAAGGCATCACTTCGCAAGAGTTCCAGCAATGATTCGAATAGTGGAAAATATGCCTGGACGTATGCATTGCTTCGAATAGGGAATACTTCGAATGCGATAAAATGTAAACATGTAAAAACTAAGTGAATACAATAAAATTCCAAAATTCCGGTTTCTTTTGGGTACCACCTCGTATCTTTATCCCCATACGTATGTATGTATGTATGTATATATGTATGTATGTATGTATGTATGCATGTATGTATGTATGTATGCATGTATGCATGTATACGTACACACACATATATATGTACATGTGTGTTTTTTTGTGAAAATAATCAAACAGTAATGAGGTTCCCTTACTCAATATTTTCTAAAAGGTTTAAATTTATCATTAAAAGCAGACGATTGACTGGCGTTTCTCTGTCTGTCTCTCATATACACATATTGTGTTTGTATGCCCCTATGTGTGTGCGTATTTGTGCATGGGAAACGACCCTTTGTTTCTGTATCTTATAAATGGTGGATTTCTAAGGACAGGATGTCAGACCTCTAAAAATACAGATTAATTAAACCACATCCCTTTTGAAGGGGTCATCTAACTATAGTATCCATCGAAATAACCATCAGTATACTCTTCGTTATCGACAGACGAGAACGAAACAACTTCGTCACAAGCTGACTGTTCCATTAAAATGTAAGTGTCAAAAAGATAAAGACAATTCAATGTTAGTAAAACATACAACTGCCATCTGCCCTATTCGTAATCCAAGACCCTACTCATCGTCAGTGAAACAAAATCTAGATAATTTAGACATTGATAAAAAATATTTGTTCTTGACATAGATAGAAGAACAGAAATATGGAATTCTCAAATACTCTAACCATTTCCTTTTTGCTATCCGCAGAAAGGTGACAGTTTAAGTTCATTTAGATGTAGTGTGAAATTAATATAGAAATATCAGTATCTAGAAATCTATGTTTGATATGATCGCAAAACGGAAGTTTGGTGCAGGATACTGGAGATTATTATACACATGATTCCTTGTGCTTCACTGACATTTTGTTTTACCAACCATGCCAGATTGAAATGAACCGTTGATTTCAATGAGATTCGGCCCACAGCATTTAAAGAGTCGTGAGTAAATGTTCGACATTTTGTACAACGCTCTAAAATTCTTCGTTATTTATTCTAATTAGCAAACGCAGCGAACTGATAGAATCATTAGCACATCTGAAAAAATACCTAGCAGCATTTCTTCCGGCTTTATGCTTTCAGAGTTCAAATCCCACCAAGGTCAACTTTGTTTTAATCAATTTGGTTAGGGAGGGGGCGATAAATTAAAGAACAAACCAAGTACTGGGGTCTATCTAATCGACCTACCCCTAAAAATTGCTAGCATTGGATCCCGCAACGAATCGGCTTTCCGTTGAAGAGGAGTGTTGTGATCACGGCTACATATACGTCGTGGAAACCGGTAACGAGAATTATGTGTTCTTGCGTCTAGGAAATAAAAAAAGCGTTTTGCTCAACAGAAAATGAAGAGAGAATTAATTGCGTACGGAGTATCATCCAAAATTATGCCTATTTGGCCGAAAGCAAAGGGGCATTTTTTTGTTTTTTAGTTTTAGGACACATTCTTCTTGCCTTCCTTCTCAGTTGTCCTGGATACCGTGGGAAAAATCATAAAGGCTGCCTTCGCTCTTGACTAAAACGTATAAAAGCAAAAAATCTCTTGATTCTTAGATTGTCAATATGTTGTCGGTCACAATTCTTGACGCAAGATTTGAACTGAAAAAACACAGACCAAGAATAGATTGCGTGCAAGGCACATCGTCGGGCATTCTAACAACGCTAACACACTAGACTGACATTTGAAGAAATGAAAATCAAAGTTGATCTTGGCGTGATTTATACTTAAGAAACTGAGGGTTGAAATAAAATCGCAAATCATTCTCGGTGTGTGATAAATTGGTGCAGGTGTTTTGGAGAGACACACAGACACAGCCACAAGTGTGCGCACAGGAGAATACACATGGCGATAAGGAGAGAGAGAGGGGAGAGGGAGAAACTGTGAAGTGAGAGGGAGACAGGGGAGGGAGACAGGGGAGAGGAAAAGAAAGAAAGAAAGAAAGGGAGGAAGAAAGGAAGGAAGGAAGGAGGGAAGGAAGGAAGGAAAGAAGCCGGGTGGAAGAGAGAGATTACAATTTATTAATTGAACGCGTGTGAAATAAATACTCTCCTCTTTATACACATAAAGAGACGTATGCACACAGACATAAACACACACACTTAGATGGGAAGGAGAGAAGATGAACATCTCTAGAGCGTCTGATGTCAAATAGGTCAGCGTCGAATCAGCGACGCCAAATAAATGGCGCCAAAACATCTCTTAGCTAATTCTACTGATTCAGCACCTTAGTCGACCTTACATTGACTGTAATACGTATATTGAATAATAATCATATAGTATTATCATCACTTAATTTCAAGGGTGCACAGTACTGTTCCCGAGGAAATTCATCACGACAGCCGTTTCTCATTGTAATAACATTCACTATAAGCATTAAACACAACCATCTGACTGAAATCGGAAATTACATTTGATCCTGAGATGAGTTAAACTGTAAAACGAAGGAAAAGTAATTTCAACAGGGTGTTCAAAAGGTCTCTCCGCAGTACATATTTAATGGTTTTCGGGCGTTTCTTGTACACAGATCCTTTAATTGCTCCTCAGAAAAAAAATAGTCTGGTGGTGGTAAATCAGGGGGTCTTGCTAGCCAAAGTACCTTCGAAATAATCTGTTCACCGAAAAGCTCTTGAAGTATCGCCATGGCGATGCACAGGACGAAAAAAATTCACTGCGCAGAAACTTTTCGAACATACTGTATGATGTAGTTTCAATGTTCAATTTCTAATGGTTTATTTTACATACAATAGGTTGTTTTCATACTCAAAATAGATAGGAGACATCTACTCTCATATTTGACTCTTAATTACCTACAGACAAAAGTTCGTACATTTTACAGAATATTTTGAGCATACAAACCATATTTTACTTGTTATAATTTCGATATTTATTCACTTGCCCCTCTCTTGCTTGGTTTTTGCATTGTTTAGCTCTTTACATTCGGTTATTAGAAATTTCTCTCTCTCTCTCTCTCTCTCTCTCTCTGTTATTTTCTTAACAGCAAGGTGGTAATCATGATAGATGCAGATAAATAAATATAATATATAAACGATATAGTAAAAACAAAATCAAGAAATTGAGTTTAAATATATTTAAATGTTTTACAACCATAGTGATCAGGAAAATACTCATAAAATCTTATAATGGAAGGCTAATATCAATACTTGCTAATGATACGTTATTGTAATGCCAATTTTTATATATAGAAACATAATACAGCATCAAACACAGATACGTATAGTCCGACAATAAAGTCAAAACAAATATTAAGCTGAAGAGTTTATAACATTAAGAAAAGTAATAAATTTCCAAATGTTTCCAAAGAAAATAGAACTGATATTTGTATGTGTAATTGTAAATAACCTGTTGCAACAACAGTGAGTAAAATCCACACCACCAACAGCATCCGTTCAAGAATTTGGACCTGGAGATCTCCATTTCCAGCGACATCGAGGGTCACCACCCAGGGGTGTCGGGAGTCAACGAAGAGCCCTCGACTACAACAAGACAACCAAACATTTTTTCCAAGTTCTGGGGTCTCCCGCCCCTTAGCCCTAGACCATTGCCTAATCACCCTTACCCGTCTTGTTGCTTCACAACAACAACAATCAACAACAATCAACAGCAACAACAACAATAATAATCCTTTCTACTGGAGGCACAAGGCCTGAAATTTGTGAAGAGGGGACTAATCGATCAGATCGACCCCAGTGTTTCACTGGCTGGAATTTAAACTCAGAATGTAGCGACGGGCGAAATACCTATTTCTTTACTACCCACAATGGGCTAAATACACAGGGGTCGAACAAGGACAGACGAACGGATGAAGTCGATTATATCGACCCTAGTGCGTAACTGGTACTTAATTTATCCACCCCGAAAGGATGAAGGGCAAAGTCGACCTCGGCGGAGTTTGAACTCAGAACGTAACGGCAGACGAAATACCGCAAAGCATTTTACCTGGCGTGCTAACGCTTCTGCCAGCTCGCCGCCTTAATAATAATAATGGTAATAATAATAATAATAATAATAATAATAATAATAATAATAATAACAATAATAATAATAATAACAATAATAATAATAATAATGATAATAATAATAATAATCATAATCCTTTCTACTATAAGCACAAGGTCTGAAATTTGTGGAGATTACAAAGTTCTTTGTGTTTAACTGGTGCTTATTTTTATTGACCCCTCAAACGATGAAAGGCAAAGTTGATCTGAGCGGAAATTGAACTCAGAACGTGGCGACGGGCGAAGTATCGCTAAGCATTTCGTCCAGAGACTGAGATAGAAAATGAGAATTAGAAAAGTCTTGAGAGACTTTTCCACAAAGACTGATGACCATACTATTGAACCAAGAAGACCAGTTATGATTATTGAGAAGAAAATAGCAAACAGCGTAAAGTCATATATTTTGCAATTCCTTACAAGAGTAGAGGCGACACCAAAGAAATTGAAACAAAATAAAATATATCAGGAGCTGGCCGAAGAGTTTAAAGAATTGTAGAATACTAAGACAACAATTATTCCTGTGGTAACTGGTGCTCTTCGCATCACACCAAAAATACTACGTAATATGCTGAAGGATAATTGAAATGAGACATGCTTTGACGACCTAAGGAAAAGCACCACCTTATATTTTACAAGAGCCCTAGATTTCTAAAGACATCTTGTCACCGAATCTCAAGATAACATCCCTGCTCATTAAATTAACAAGTACTTACTTAATACTAATACTTGTACTACTAATATTGACAACAATAATAGTAATGATAATAGTTCTTTTTTCCCACACTTGTATGCATTATGTGACTCTATGGATATGCGTGTGTGTGCGTGTGTGTGTGTGTGCATAAATGTTTGCACCGTTTCGTGATCTGCAATTGTTTTGACCTTATCTCACTAATAATTTTATTTTAATACAAGGACAGTGATACAACTACCCGCCCAGACAAGAGGAATTTATAATCCGTAAAGAAACGAAATCAGGCTTTAACATGGACACAAATCGGTAACTTCCGGAACAATATAATAGAGAGACGATTTGTGTCATTATATTTTTGAACAGTGAGGCTTACTCTCCCCCAACTAACACAAAAGAAGTATCTGCCGACCGTACGGTTTACCTTCGTCGGCACTGAATAACTCTTTCGCTGAGATGGCGCTGCTAAACACCCGTTCTAAAATGTATATAATTTTCTAATTGACAAACAGTCACTGATCTAATAAATAGAAACATTGTTCCTAAATCTCTCAACGAGAGATATTTAGTAGCAGTACTTTAAAGTAACGATTATTTGCCAACCTAATGTGGCAGTCCCGTTTGGGACGAATGCATCTGTTGTTTAGTCCCAGGAGATACCATATCTCTCTCTGCTTTGTGCTGGGCTGGGGTGCCAAGCACCTCCCGTTCGAAAATATAAGAACACGGATCGGATCGCGTGTCGTATAGCTTACAGGAGACGATGTTTCATGCGGCTAAACAACAGTAGCATTCGTCCTAAACGGGACTGCCACATTAGGTTGACAAATAATCGGTAATTTAAAAAACTGCTACTAAATATCTCTCGTTGCGAGATTTAGGAATAATAATGTTTCTACAATAGAGAGAATTTTACAGAAATTTTATGCGATAAATCGCAAGAATGATATTTGAACAAAGCAGCGACAGTTTAATACGTCTTTGAACCACACCCGACTATATTAGAAAGAATAGATATATTTGATTATGTGCTTCTGAATAAACGAGCCAACAAGAGAGTGTATACGTGATATTTCGATGTGCTTGAAATGGCAACCAAATTTTCTTTGAATTGTTTGTAGCGAAAGAATGAGCCAAAAGATGATGGAGCGTAGAGATAGGTATGGTTGTAAAATTTTGTTTTGAATGTCTCTTCTGTCATACTAGCATAACCTTTATAGTTCTCATTTTTTTATGATAGTTTTTTGAATTGGAGAACCTATTTAGTGACATGCAATGGTAATACGCATCAATGGTCACGGCTGGACCGCTCCTATAAAGAAGTTTGTTAAATCAAAACTAAAGATTGGCAATGTCATTTGATTAGACAAATTGTAAAATATATTGCCTGAAAAGAAAATGGGATTGTTAAAAAGGAAGCTTCTATCAGTATAGCTTTACTTGGTTAGGTCCGAGCTCGGAATAAACAACAAGTGAAAACGATATTTTCGATGGTGTCTCGATTGTATAACAGATTATACATTGGCTATGATTGAGTAGTTGGTAGTAAATTCATTCTTGTCTCGCCCATTCGTTTATTCAGTAAATGTATAAAAGAAATACGTGAGTAAGCTTGTTTGAATTGTATAATATCCTAGGCAGTCGTGTGCATTTAGATATAGACTTAGAGGATAACAGGGTAGAAAGTTAAACTGATAAATATACAGATAGATAGTAAAATAGATTAACTGAATGGGTAGATAAATAATTAGATAGATAGACAAAAGCTAGTTAGATAGATAGATAGATAGATAGATAAATAGATAAAGAGATAAATACATAGATAAATTTGAATTATTGTAAGAATAGTTAAAAAAACAAAGAAATCAGTACAATGGGTCAGATAACATCGAAAGAAACTAGCACAGACTCACACGCGCGCACACACACACACGTACACACTACATACATCTGTTTAAGTACTAGCACACATAACGGAAGACATTCTGGCAAGTATCAATATTTTACATTCGATGTAAATTGCATAAACAACTGTAAGTATGCCTATATTTAAAGAACTATATATATATCTATATATATATATATATATATATATATGTGTGTGTGTGTGTGTGTGTGTGTATCACTCTCTCTCTCTCATATATATATATGTATATTCGTATATATATATATATATATATTATATATATATATCTGTACGTACACACATGTATATATATATTTGTATATGTATATATATATATATATTGAAGATATATATATATATATATATTTCTATGTATTTGTGTGTGTTTGTGTGTGCGTGTGTGACACAGAGAGATAGAGAGAGTGAGAGAGAGAGTGAGTGGGTGTATTCACGGAAATGATTCATAGTGGGGAAACGTAATTTAAACAGACATTTAGATAAAGATATACGTCACATTTTCTTTTACTCTACAGCGATAACAATCACAAAATGTAATTTTTGTGTTCGTATCATATACAATCATCACTGTCACCACCACCACCACCACTACCACCACCACCACCACCATCATCATCATCATCATCATCATCATCATCATCATCATATCATCATCATCATCATCTTTATCACCATCATTATTATCATCATTATCATCATGATGTTTCCATCTCTTTGTACTTGCTTGTGGAATTGACACCCAGGTAACACCTTCATGCTGCTATCAGAGTCGTTGCTGTTGTCTAGGCCATGCTCAATCTTCACTTAACAGACATATGATCAAAAGAATTCCATTCCTTTCCATTTCATTGTTTTTATATTTCACTAATACATTGTCAAATATTGTTGTTCCTCCATGGCGGCGTTCTACTTGTATCCATTTCAATATTTCGTATCTCAATTCAACCATGTCGAATGCGTCCTTTGTTGCCGGTTGATTTGTTATTTAATGCCGGTGATGACAATGTACATAGTTGGTACAGTAAATATTTTTGAGACTCTGTGTGTTCCTGTTGTTTAACCCTAGGTCACCATTCAAGATGCAAACCTATGATACAAGCCCTGTAATCATGTATTTCTTTCTCGAAATAAGGGTACTTAGCACAATATTAAATAAACTTTGAGACGACTCGATGTATTACTAAGGAGATTTGACAGCTATTTCTAGCAGAATCAATGACTCTGTAGAGGGCCCTTCGTATGCTCATTGATAATTGTGATAGTGAATAGGGGATTGACATTGTTGTGTTTCTAATTCGAATCTATACCAGTGCTGTTGCATCTATTTTTCTTTTACTTCATATTTTTATCAATCAATAGGTGTTCTACAGCTCCGTTAAGGAGCGCCATTTTTTCTATTTTTTGCTCGCTTGATGCGAATGCCTTGTTAGCCTCTCGCCTAACTCTTCCCTAACTTTTCTTGGTCAAAAGTGATACTGTGAGTGTTTTACCACGAACACACGTTACGTATCCCTCTCAGCATAAGCCTTTCTACCATAGGCACAACGCCTGAAGCTTTGGTGGACGGGATAGTCGATTACAGCAACACTGGTGCATAACTGGTACTTATTTAATCGACCCCGAAAGGATGATAGGCAAAGACGACCACAGCGGAATTTGAACTCAACGTAAAGACAGACGATATGCCGCTAACCATTTTTTCCGACGAGCTAACGATTCTGCCTGCTCAAAGGCGACGTTGATCGCTGCAGCATGTGACATGAGAACACAAAGAAATTGATCAAATGGCGCATAATTTTTGTCCAAAACTTCACAGATACTACAAGCCATAGTTTTTGCAGTGGTGTTCTAATCCCATATCTTCCTTCATTAGCCAAGTTTTAAATTCATGATGTTCCGACATTTGATTTTGAGGAATAGTATATCTAAAGTCCAGCACTAGTTGCGCTGTGGTGGCTCGTGTGATTCAGTGCTCCTGAGAGCTGAACAGGTTAAAGTATAGGGGCCAAAGTAATACAGACGACTTCTTACTGGTAAAAATGGATTTGTGTAGTGCCAACACCCCTTCCTACAAACAAAGCTGCAGAAGCATCAATACTAATTCAACACCAACAAGACCTGCGAAGACCTAAAGTCGAGAATGGGGATGTGGGGCAAAGTCGATGACCACTGTACTCTGTAAGAATCGAAGAGTTTGACAACGTATTCTTGATTTTTTCATCACATTGGGTTTGATTTGAGGGAATACGGTTGCTATTTCTAGCGAGATAGTGTCAAGCAACTTCGCATGAAGCTCCTTCGCTGGTTTGAGGTGTACCTTTCATTCCTTCAAAAGTCTGTACATTTATACATGTGATGGTCCCTTCTTAGTGAAAAAAAAATCCTGCTAAGAGGAATATGTAATCTAAATTCACGTTGAATTTTCTTCTGAATTGGTTATAATTAGAAGCGGTAGCATACAGAGAGATAAAAGAAAAGCATTGCAGCTGATTATGGCTATCAATGCCATGGTTACCAAAAACTAATTCAGAGGAGCGTTTGAATAGCTTCTCACTTATGTAAAAAGAGTGAATTGAAACATTTCTATTAATGAAAATTATCCTTGGAATTAGAAGATGAAATCTTTCTGAAACTAGGTGAATAAAATCCGAAAGTGAAGCTGCTCTTATGATGCATACTGTTTAGAATTTTGAATCTAGTTATCATTAGATATGATGACAAGGCGCAGACGCGGTTTTTGGTACTATAGGCTCAGGCCGATCGAAGCGTTCTGAGTTGATTTCCTAGATGGAAATTGAAAGAAGTCCACTGTATTACGTATGTGTGTGTGTGTGTGTGTGTGTGTGTGTGTGTGTGTGTGTGTGTGTGTGTGTGTGTGCATGCGTGCGTGCATCCTCCACCACCACTTGACAACCGTTGCTGGTGTGTTTACGTCCTGCAACATAAAACTTCGGCAAAAGAGACCGATAAACTAAGTCCCAGGCTTACAGAAAAATAATTACTGGGTTCTCATGCCTAAGGTATTTTTCGATGTTATTATTATTATTATTATTATTATTATTATTATTATTATAATGCGCACGGGCATATGGTGTAGTGGTTAAGAGCGCGGGCTACAAACCCCAAGATTCCTAGTTCGATTCCAAGCAGTGACCTTAATAATAATAATAATAATAATAATAACAACAACAACAACAACATCGAAAATTACCTTAGGAATGAGAACAAAGGTTCGAAATTTCCCCCCAAGACACCTAACGAAGGCTGGAGGGTATATCAGCCGAAACGTTGTATTAAGAGCAAACAAGATAATGACAAATATCGTCAATTCTAAATAACGTAAATAACGTACATAATTCCTCATCTCTTAAATATAGAACTGTTCTCTTGTAATTTAGATTTTAAATTCGCCTGAGGGCGCCTTTGTTTGTTTATCTTATTATATTACATAATTATATTACATACATGAGATTCTACCTTGTGTGAGTTATCCAGTCAAACTGAGAAATTCTTCAAGGAATGCGTATTTATTGTGATAAATTTCTTGGACAACTTGTTATTGATTAGCGCCGGTTTTATCCGGATCAAGCGCACCTATGATGAAATACGTTCTATCCGTGTTATGATCCTTTTCTATTCAAATGTGTTACTATTTCCATACCATTCCATGCTTCCCACCCTTTGTAAGCCGATACCATTTGATTAGGGGGAGATAAGCATGGTTTATTTTACCCCCCCTCTCTCTCTCTCTCTTATTTATTATGACAAGTTAATCCTCTGCGAAGATGCTATTGTTGTTGTTGTTTTACAGTTTTGAATGAAGGGGCCTGAGTTCAAATGCATCAGAGCTGACACCATACCAATGTTCTCTTTATTAAGATTTCAGGCTATCATTTGAGTAAGTTGTTGTTGTTATGTCTTGCAGGTCGAGCAACTTTATGGATGTCTGTCGGCGTTATCTCTTTGTTTTGAATATATTGCTCTCTGTTAATATAAAACGCCAACACATGGTAAACTATCAAAGTTTTGTTTCTGTATCATTCCATGATACATACATACGCGCGCAGAATTATACAAATACAGATAGAAAGAGCCATTACAATTTATTAATTGAAAAGAATGACACAGCATTTTTCTTCTCCTCATATGCATAAACAGACAGAAGCATGCTCACATACATAAGAATACACACAATGAATGATAGCTATACAGAAAGGGAAGTAGGGGAGGAGGGAACGAGAGAAACATGAAAACTGCTGTGGTCAAAAACTGACGCCAGATAACGGGTTCCAAATCGCCTATTCCTAAACGTCTAGTATTCTTGTGCCTGCCACTTTAATAACTCCTCTAATTTCTTGTATTAGTTAGGGTGAGGAGAGATACCCGAGACAAGTAAAGCGTCGGGTTGTCTCTATTACGCTATAAAAGGGCGCCAGCACTGGCAGAAACGTTAGCAAACCGGGCGAAATGCTCAGCGGTATTTCGCCTGTCGCTACGTTCTGAGTTCAAATTCCGCCGAGATCAACTTTGCCTTTCATCCTTTCGGGGTCGATTGAGTAAATACCAGTTATACACTGGGGTCGATGTATTCGACTTAATCGCTTTTTCTGTCTTTGTTTGTCCCCTCTATGTTTAGGACCTTGTGGGTAGTAAAGAAATAGGTATTTCGTCTGCCGTTACGTTCTGAGTTGAAATTCCGCCGAGGTCGACTTTGCCCATCATCTTTTTGGGGGCCGATTAAATAAGTACCAGTTACGCACTGGGGTCGATATAATCGACTTAATCCGTTTGTCTATCCTTGTTTGTCCACTCTGTGTCTTAACGTTCTGAGTTCAAATTCTGACGAGGTCGACTTTGCCTTTCATCCTTTTGGGGTCGATAAAGTGAGTACCAATTGTGTGCTGGGGTCGATCTAATCGACTGGTCCCTCCCCTCAAATTTCTGACCTTGTGGCTAGAGTAGAGAAGAATTTCATGCACTGGTATTCTTGTTTAAAATATAATTGTATCTGTTGCGTAACACATGTAACTATAAGTTTTGCATCTCATTATCATACGTTTTCCAGTAAGGAACGTTCAGTTCTAGGTTTTATTCGTGTAATGTTTAGCAATTTATCCTACCAGTTTTGCATCTACAGTAATCCCTCGCCATATCGCGGTTTACCTACCCCCGTTCACCTACCGCGGTTCAGTTATCGCGGTTTATTATTTAAGGTTATGCCGATCCCTCTGCGGTGTTATTTTGCATTTATAACAATATAAATATATATAAATCATAAAAATAATTTTTTAAATATACAGTACAGTACTGTTCCTACTTCGCGGATTTTTACCTATGACGGGGAGCTTTGGAACATAACACCCACGATAGTCGAGGTATTACTGTAAACGCATCATCTACAATGAGTATCTGCTTAAAATTTGTTACTTGTACTTCAAATATTTCGACTAGATCGGTATTCTAGTGTCACTGTAAACTGAAATATCAATTATAGATTTTAGATTAATTTGGTCTTTCATTCACAACACTTTGCTTGAAATTGTTTGCGAAATCTTCAAATATTGTGCATTCCTTTTTCAATTCGATTAGACTGGAGTTTTGGTTTTCATTCAATATTCTTGAACTTTATAATTTATTACTTTGCACATAATTGCACATGGACGAACAAATTTATGATTCATCCTTTCTCACACATGCATACTTCTCTCTAACAATATAACTACAAGTTATATTTTCCTCTCGCTTTTCTCTAGGTTTTTGTTTTAAAGATATCTTCTTTGGAATTCCTGTTTAATTGATATTCCGTCGCTTACGACGATGCGGGTTCCGGTTAATCCAATCAACGGAACAACTTACTCATGAAATTAAAGTGCAAGTGGTTGAGCACTCCACAGAAACACGTACATTTAAGGTAGGTCTCTGAGAAATTCAGTATGACACGAATTGTGAAAGGATGACTCTTTGAAATACAGGTGCTACTCCTTTTTACCAGATGAATGGCCTGGAGAACGTGAAATAAAGTGTCTTGCTCAAGGACACAAAGTGCCGACAGGTATCGAACTCATGATCTTTCGATCGTGAGCCGAATCTCTTTGTCACGTATCGTCACTCGACATTTTATAATTTGATATATTCTTCACTCTAAAACATCTTCCATTTTCTTTCTGAGAATTACGAGACAAGTTAACTTCAGTATTGCAACAAAAGCATTGTTTCGTCAGGACAGGACCAGATTGTAGCAGGAATAATCATTATTTGTGTCGTTGCTGCAGTTCGCGATTGTGCTGTGATGGTCTACACAATGAAATTCTCATCTTCGTCGTCTCCTCCTCCTTCGTGTCGTCTTCCTTCTTTTCCTCCTCATCCTTCTTCTCCTTCTCCTTTTTCTCCTCCTCTTTCTTCTTCTTTTCCACCTTCTCCTCTTAGCCTGCCTCCACTTCCTTCTCCTCCTCCTTCCTCCTTTTCCTCCTCGTCCTCCTCTTCCTGCTTTTACTTCGAATTTGGTAGAGGGAAACTATGAAAGCCCGCGCGCGCGCGCGCGTGTGTGTGTGTTTGTGTGCGTGTGCATGTGAGCGTTTGTGTATGTGTCACCCCTCCGCTATTACTTGACAACTGGTGCTGTTTTGTTTACATCCTCGTACTTAGCAGTTCGGTAACAGAGAGTGATAGAATAAGTACGTGGCTAAAATAAACATATCAACTAGAGTCAATTAGTTCGATTAAAGTCTTTTACGGTGATACCTCAGTATGGCCGCAATCCAATGACTGAACTGAATACACGATAAAACATCTATCCCCTAACCATTTTTCTTTCAGTTATAAATTGGTTAATGGAAAGTTGATTAATTACAAAGACGTCAATATAATATATTCCTACATATATAAAATTTGTATCAAAAGAAAAGTTTGTCAGTTAATACTTAGTTAACTTTAATGTAATACCTGTTATAAGGATGTCTTTTAAATTCAATTTTATGAAGTTCACTTGGTATGTCATTCAATCAGTAATAGTATTAACAAACCATAATTCTGGAAAATTCTGGAGGCTTCCTTAATTCTGCGCATCCTACATAAAATTTGGCTCTATGACGCATTTGCCAGATTCATTAATAATCAACCTTTTTACAAATGGAATTAAGCAACCTCACCTGCTGGAAAGAAAGAAAGAATAATCACTCTCAGAGCGACAAACAGAAAAGAGATCAATTGTTATAAAATTCGATTAAATTCTAGTTTGACATCTAAAGAAACAAAATTCAATTTCAAAAGAAAAAGCCTCTTGAAAGTTAATGACTGCTTAAATAAAAGGATGTGTATTAGAAAAAAATATGTCGAGGAAATACGAGTTATTCTAAGGACAGGGCTATAAAGGGAAACTTTTGAAGAATAAAAGAAACATATTTTAAAAGGAATTGCTCTTAAAGAAGATTCATCTGTTGATGATGAGGATGTTGGTGACGAATGTAATGAAGGAAAAATTTAAAGAGTTTTCTGTACTTTTGGGACTGAATTCATTACTTCTAAGAGTTATAATTGCTGGGAGACTTCTCTTGTAAGTGAAGTGAAATAATATTTCAATGGATAACAAAAGTACGTGACACCCCTGTTTTTCTGGGATTCTAACGCTTGTTCTAGGGATTTTCTGCTTTGAAATATTATTAATATCCTTTGTGTAAACAGTTGATTGTTTCTATGAAGTATTTCAAGCATGGTATAAACATAATGTTCTTAGCCCATATCAACAAGATAGCGCCCTGCAAACATCAGCAATCTGTTTAAGAAAGAAAGACATAATAAGCAGTAAGGGCTATTAAGACTACACAGTGACGGCAAAAGCACAGAGCGATGGTGAGTGCTGAACCTCGTGGGTGGGCTGCCTTGGGATACAGTATAACACTCGCCATGAAGAGTGCAAAGAAAGTACAGGAGGTTATTGATAGAGGTGCAAACGTCATTTGAAGAATTCTATGCAGCACCAGAAAACCTGATTTAGATGGATGCAATCCACATGTACACAAAGTCTCATGACCTGAGCTTTGGAAAGACGAGCTCCACTGCAAATAAATTTCTGATTCAAATAGTTTACGACGTCTTACCGATCTTGTTCGACTTGTTCTAGTTGAGGAAGTTGAAATCAGAAGTTTTCCTTTTGGGCGTGAGGAAATGAAGCTTAGAACACACTCGCAAAGCTGTCCAAATGTTTTGGGCGAGAACCTCAACAACTGGATTCAAGAACATGTCTTGAAGGCCATAGCTGACGTTATCGCCGTGGAATCGGCAATTGTAAGCGCCTACATGCAACAGCAGAAACTACCGTTCTTCAAAGCTGGTTTAAATATGACGCATGGTCAACTTACTTCCGCGCGCTTCCTAGCAATGGAACAGAGCTGTAAGTTACTAAAATCAGCCTGGAGAAGACGCTGATTCTCTCAGAAACGGTCACATGATCATCACTAATCTAGTCATAATGCTGATGTATGAAGCATTTAAGCAGGCTGTTCTGGTAGAACTCTTCATTCACTGAGGTTAACAGATTGACAAATCAAATATGATGACATGAATACAATTTACTGAGATTATGGAGTTATATCGAAGCAATGGATGGAAAATAATGTGCAATCCTATAGAGGTGGGATTGAGAGGAAGGGATGGGGACTCTTCTATCGACAGAGACTACATGTTTGGCAAGGGCCAGTAGATAGCAGACACCAAGTTGGATCTAGAGGCAGCAGAGATTACTTCAAGGAGACTGTGGATCAGGAAGAGTGGGCTCTGAAAAGGGATATGAATGGTTGCACTAACAGGAAAGAGCAGGGGATTAATCATCCCTGAATATAACGCCTAGAGGAGGGTGATCAATTTCTAAAAGATCCTAAAATCGCAATGACCCTGAGAGAGATAGTTATAGTAGCACGAGTGGGAACGGTTGGTCTATCTAAATGTGCAAGAGTCGGAGGCTCAAACATTTTTTATTCAAATATTCCCAAGTACTTTCTCTTGGACAATAAAAAGCGTTAAATACACAAATTAGGATGTGCGGGAGATTCAAGAGTAATCTGCATGGTCATATCTCCGTAAACTTACTCAGCTGGCATCAGACTAAGGGCCGTTACCTGTAAATGCTACTTTATCCAATGCAGGTGTAACATCTCACGAAGTCTTGCATACATTCCGAGGCGACCAATACACAACTGTATATGATGTGTAGAGCAAACGTCCTCGATATCAAGGATGAGAAAGGCAGAGCCACGAAGGGAGAATTATCGACCAAATTTGGACCAAATCTTACAAAGATTCTCTAGGTTTCTCTTCTTTACTCTATATCTGCAGATGCTCAGATACTCTGGGGATTAGAAGAAATACGAACAAGATCATGCAACTCAACTGGTAAGGAAACAGAATTCAAAGTGCAGATAATGCTACTTAATATTCGAAACGCGGTCACGAACAAAAAAATGATTAATTGGCACGACTTTCAAACATTTTGAATGACAAGACATCTTGCAACTGGAAGTTAAATAAAAGAACTGCTGCCAACGTTGAATGTTAAACAATATTGGCTTCTGGAAAGTGATCACCTCACTTATTGAGAAGTAGGGTTAAATATTTTATTTAAATATTTGTAGTTTCATGGAAAGAATATGTTATCAATACACTGAGTGAAGTAAACAATACCAGTAACTTATTGCGCTTGATACTGCAACGCATTTCATTGCAGATTCCTTCATGAATAAAGGCAGTTCAAATACATTCCAAGAGCGAGGTGCCTCTAGGCATTGCTAAAGTTGTCTTCCACCAAGTGTAATGTGACCAGTAACTTTATCTTGCATGCTGTCCAAATTATATTGACGAAAATATCTTCGAATACATACATCAATAGTAGACTTCCGTACACCAGAAGCAGTGAGTAACTGTTCGAAGAGATGGCAAACATTCTGTCCTGTAACTTCATGCAAATGGTGGTTACAATTAAACCAGGATACTGGCCCCTAATTTCACAAGTAGCAATGAAGCTAAACAAAATATAGGAGAAGGGAGGAATGCAGGAGCTTAAAGCGGGTCTGCAACTAATGGCACCAGAAGTGTTGAATATATATAAACCATGTAGCATCTGAAGAATTCTGAAACTGGACAAATCAAGGAGTGAAACTGATGTTTCAAGACGGAAATACTGCATGATCTACAAGTGGAAATAGATAAGTGGAAATAAATAGGTTTGTTTTAAAAAGGTTTAGAAAATTTGCTTGTATATCAGTCACAGGGTATCGGTTGGGTGCTATATTAGAATACATTTGCTCAAGGTTCCGCTCATCAGGATTGAACTCGAAACCACGAGGGTGCATAACCATGCCTAAGTATGATAAATAATTTACGATATTTACCAATGGTAGCTTTATTCATAACGAATACTTGTATTCAATAGAGACTATGTAATTTAATCATAGAATAATCTTTATATCCTCAGATTTTTATACAAACAAATGAGATCATTGCTTTTACGATCATATTCCATTAATCGTATCACTTTGTGTTATTTAACAGAATATGTGATACAACCAGACCACACTCAAGAGAAAAATTTACTATATGATATCGGTGTTTTACTGTTGGAATAGTCATATCGTTTTTTTATGGTTCCCATATTTGTGGGTGTATGTGTGTGTGCGTATGTGTGTGTGTGTGTTACTTCTAGTATGCTTTTTCAATATACAAAAGTAAATTTGTATTGACCTGTTCACGTAATAGAGGTCAGAGCTGGTCACTCAACTTGGTAAAAGTACAAATCCCGAATCACATTTCACTGTGTTAGAAAAGAAAACAACATATTTATGTTAACATCCCCACCACACACATACACACACACACTCTCTCTCTCTCTCTCTCTCTCTCTCTCTCTCTTTCTTTCTCTCTCTCTCCTAAAACCTGTGACAAGAATATTGCTGAAATACATTTCCTCATAGGGCTGGTCAATCAACATTGACAATGGAAGTATACAAAAACATGAAATAGGACATCAACAGCAACAAATTGAAAATTACGATTTTAATAGCAAAATAACTCAACATTTTACAAAATCTGTATGGAAAACAAATTTATCTTAGAAAGTGTTGTTCTTCTTAGTTATACATTCCTGGTGATTAAATATTGCACATCCGAGCTACAGCAAGGGATGGAACTAAACCACGTAGCATTGTTGTGAACGTTCTTTTGCAGGACAAGGAAAATATCTGATTATTTGACAAACCGTATCACTACAACGCATCGGTTTTCACTTTTGAAGCGTCGTGCAATAATAATGGATCATTTTTGTCAAAAGTGTCACGGTTCTACTGATATTTCATAAAACTAGCATATGCATTCAGTTCTGCTTGACAACTAAGTGATTTATACTTCACAAAAGCAACGCATCTGTTCACAAGCAGGCCGTTACTACATATGCGAATTAGTTAGAAATTTCTGAAAAGACTACGACTGAAAATATTAAGGGCGACTTGAGTTATACGTTATTCCTGGAGCTACTTATTTTATACCCAGTAAGATGAACACACACAATACTGGACGGCGTGTACACGTCCGAATTGTTTTACACGCGCGCTAAAACACCCCCACGCATGTATGGTTGTATACATATACATATATATCTTGTACCTACACAGACACACGAGAGCATGCTGAAAAGTTCTTGGCTTTAAGGGCATCGCTAGTAGGTGCAATTTTCGCGTTTAATTGAATCATTTAATTTAAATGTAGTCTCATCACTCAATTTTACATAGCCGGCAATTTTACATATTTGGCCAAGTGCCACTCACAAAAGTTCGGTGCGGGTCATCTTAACTGAAAGTATTCTTGAAATGTAACTTTTCCAATGATATCCCTTCTAAGTCCTATCTCACGATTCACTTACCACAACTGAATTTCTTGAACTCTGGCAATATGTCTCTAATACCATTTCTTGCATCGAGAGGGTCGTCTGTACCGGTGGTCTTCAGGAAGTTTTCTTGCGAACATTTTGAATAGTTCCATTAGCTTCATACTAATCTTTAATTCAAACTTCTTTTTAATTGATGCTGAATCTTACAGGTAGGCCTCCCACCCACATTATATGTAGCCGTCAGCTTTCGTTTTCAAATTTCCAGTAACCGTTTATGGCAAATCTCCCTTGCTCAAACATGGTCTGGCTCCCTTGATTATTTCTAATTGGGTTACAAAAGCAATGAAAATCGAGTTATCAGAAGTTGAAGTGCATAAACATTGTTTTGGGACAAAACGCCGAGTGTTTCCACACGTACACATACAAACGCACATGTACACACATACGCACACACATTTACACACGTACACACATATATACATGCATGTATACATATCATATATGTAACCACATAAATGTGAAACAAGGTGGAAAAAAAGAGTACTCAAATACCAGTGGTAGAGTAATATGCTTTATTTAAAGCAGCAGAAAATTCTACAAAACCTGTTAATCTGAGTAACAGGTTTTGTAGAATTTTCTGCTGCTTTAAATAAAGTATATATGTATATATATATATATATATATATATATATATTATATATATATATATCAGAAATATAAAATTTCTAAATGTTTCAAAGAGACATGAGCGGTGGTGGAGCGATAGAGTGGTTGTATACTGTCAACTTAACGTGACAGTTCCGTATGGGAATTACACCACGGCTGTTTAGCCCTAGGAAGCATCGAACGATTCCTGTCGGCTTTGACACATTTTCTGTGTCCTTATATTTGTGAAGGGGAGGCAAGCATCCCTACCAGCTAAGATTCACACATGCATGTTTCTGGGTCTTAACCCGTCATCAGCCCAGGACAGTGAGATCTGCTGATTGAGGTGCCTGTCCAGCCTTCACAAATATATATATTTACAGTGAAATCTATTCACTGGTTACCGTAATCAAAAATATAAAATTTCTAAATGTCTCAAAGAGACATGAACGGTGGTGAAGCGATCTTGGCTGGTAGGGGTGCTTGCCTCCCCTTCACAAATATAAGGACACAGAAAATGTGTCAAAGCCGACAGGAAGCGTTCGATGCTTCCTAGGGCTAAACAGCGGTGGTGTAATTCTCATACGGGACTGTCACGTTAATTTGACAGTATACAGCCTCTCTCTCTCTCTCTTTCTTCTCTCTCTCTCTCTCTCTCTCTCTATATATATATATATATATATATATATATATATATATGTATATATGCATACATATATATACACACAAATGCACACTCAAACACATATACACGACTTTACACATATATACATATATATATACGTATAAAGACACATAGAAATAGAAGCATACACACACACATACACACAACAGCTCACACATCCATATATATGTGTGTGTGTGTGTGTGTGTATTATTCTTAAGCAATATTATTATTGGCAGTGATTTCGAAGTCTCAGCCAGTGAAGCCATCATCCGACGATAGTTCAACTGGCCTAAACTTCGAAATCACTATCAATAACAATCTTGTCTAAGAGTAATAAATTTGAATTCTACAGAAATATAGGGTAACCCATCACATTACTGCAAAATTCTGGGTTAGGATTGTATTACTAAGCATAAGAACAAACAGTGAACCAATGTATGTGTATGTGTTCGTGCGTGAATGTGTGTATATATATATATATATATATATATATATATATATATATATGTGTGTGTGTGACCTCGTGAGTACTGCTGGCGATTTTTTTCCTCTGTCTTCCCTTCTCTGGATCTTTCCTTCTCCTATGTTTCCGACGAAGAGCTCCGCTCGAAACATTAGACCCTCCTTCTTCCCTTCTTTCCTGAGCGTCCAATAATACTTTATTTGTTCCACGTCCTCGCGTTGTTGTGTTTTTTTTTGTGCTTTCTTGTTTGGATTAACTATATATATATATATATATTATATATATATATACACACACATATGTATGTATATAACCATCCTTCACCTTATTTTCTTTGGAGGATGTTTACAATGAATTTCATAAGTAATATTATTTTCCATCACAAAACTTTCTGTTGCAAAATAATTTTTAGCATGTTTACATCATATTTTTGCAAACCGTTATTTCTCATGAGGAAAATGAATTTTGTTTTTCTTAATATATTAAATTGTCTATGTTTTTTGTGATCTTTATATCACTGCTGCAATATTGTTTCTTGTTTTCGTGCTACAGGTTAATTATACTACAGAGTTTGAAGTGTTTTTTCCTGACTCTTTCTTCTTTGATATCGATGTTATATATGTTTTTGTTTCGTTTTGATCAGTGCCATAATTAATTAATTAACTGTGATATATGCCTCGGCTTTCTAATGATCTATGTAATATTATGATATGGTTCTTATTAATTATTAATTATGTGATTTTTCTTAAACGAGACATAAATACACGTGCATTTTCATGCGTACATCTTTCACCCCCATCTCTGTATCTCTTTCTCTTTCTCTCTGTATGTATGTTTTAATGTATGTATATATAGACAGATACATACATAGATATATATCTATATAACGAATAAATACATACAAATGCTTATGATTATCTTTAATCCAACATCAAACAAGTTATCGACTCATCATTATTTTGATTTCCTCGCCAATTACATATATAAATCCCAAATCATGTAAACATCCTTTATTCTTTTTTTCTGTTTTCCTGATTTCTAAAGCTATTCCCCGACTTAGAAAAAACAACGGTGCCTTTCTTAATGATCCTTGCAACGGTCTTTTATGAACATCAATATTTTTCTAGTAAGGTTTTCTTCCTACTTTTTTAAGATGGCAGTATGTATGCTTTATTTGCACCAGGCTTATGCTTAAAAATATACATTAAGATAAGTCACTTCTGATTAAGGAATTCATATCATGTTTTGATTTAGACTCTCTGCAGAGACATTAGCTTCAATTCCTGTTTAAATGAATTTAGTTACCCTGTATTTACATTTTGTTCAAATATGACATGCAGTAAAGGAATTTATAAAGCATTTCTGCTGTGAATGAAGCAATATCATAACGTACATGTCAAGTTCTCGAGGTGATTAAAATGGAATTATATAATTTTTCCAGGGCGGCAAGTTGGTAAAATCCTTCGCATTTCGGGCAAAATGCTTAGCGGCATTTCTTCTGTCACTTTAGGGTCTGAGGTCAAACCCCACCGCGGTGAACTTGCTTTCATCCGTTCGGAATCTATAAAATAACACATTCTATTACTGAGGTCGGCTTAATCGAACTGTCCCGTCCCAGCTGGACTTGAACCCAGCCACAGATTGGTGTTTCATTCAGAGGGACTGTTGTTATCTTGGTTAGTTATCCGACTTGCTAATCAGGTAACTAGCCTTATGATAATTTTTTTGACACTGCTTCACTAGTTTTTCTATTAATCAATGCAAGACAGATGATAGAAACTTCAATCTCTTTGGAATATTAAATCAGAACGTGAAGTCCTTATCCTGTCCCAATTCTGATTAAAATAGTACATTTTCTTGATCCCTGTATGAACTCAGGAAGTAAGATTTTCCGTCAAGAAATAAAGGATTCCATCTAACATTCTTATCCTTAATATTACGATATACTATGAAGTTTCCCATCCCACACTTGTTGACTAGTTTTTCCTTAAATCAATCTAAGACAGAAGATAGGATCTTGGAGCTCTTTGGAATATGAAATCTGAACGTGGAGACTCAGACATCTAATCTGTAAGCACTTATCCTCTACCGAATCTGATAACAAATGGTACAATATTTTCTTAATCTCTGTATGAACTCAGAAAGTAAGATTTTCCGACAAGAAATAAATAAAGGATTCCATCTGACATTCTAATCCACAACATTAGGATATACTATTAAATTTCCCATCAAACATCTGACTTCTAGCAGCTGTCACTATCGCAGAATTCCTTCAGGTTAACACCTTTCCAAGCAACTAAAGGTATGTTACATATAAAATATGGAAGCCACGGAGCCGTGAGAATGATATTATTTTTAAATTCTTCAAAACTTACAGCAGTAAAGCTTCATCAACGAGCAACCTATACTCTTCAGTTCAAACCTGTATTGAATCCATACACAGATGTCCATAATTTATAATTCAGTGACATCAGAACAAGTTTTCCTCCTTCAATATGAGGTTTGTACATATCTAGAAAACACTAACCTGCATTACCCTTTAGAAAGAAATAACTTCATACAAGCAAAACTACCGATAATGCAAGAAATGATAGTGGATTCTAGTTTTCAGTGATTCTTGATTGTTTGAAAAACTGAATGAAATTCTGGTTTATACAGTCATCTTAATTCAAAAACTTTTACGTGCTTCAGTTTGAAACACTTTCAAGTACGTCAAATGTTAATGAAACAGATTCACTTACATACATCACACTTGAATATGAATTTTTATTGTTTAGATGTGCCTTTTTAAGCTTCGGCCAGCCATGGACATGCGAGATTAATAATGATAATGAAATTATTGTATACAGTGCTCAGGTGCACCACAACTTGTCAAAAGTACATATAAAGTATATGCAGTAATGTAAAAATGTCTGGAAAGCGAACAGTGTATGAGTCAGATACATGCTTGCGTGTGTATGGAGGGGGGGGGAAATCAGTTGTAGTGTTGGTGAATCTCAGGAAGCATGGTAGTTTTGAAGGATGCAGTGCTCCGACAACTAACAACTAATTCCGGCAGTCTGATCTATGCTTCAGCAACTCTTAGTGTGAAAAAAAGGTTTCCGAAAGTCATGGGAGCTGTGCTGTTTTCTGACTTTGTAAACATGTACACAGGTGTTAGACAGGTGGAGTTTGAAAAGGTGCTCAGAGTTATTGTTCGTAAGATCGTTAATAATTTCATGCGTGTCTGCCAAGTCAGCTGCCAGACGTCGGAGTTTCAATGTGTCCATGCCCAGGGAAGTAAGGCGTTGAGAATATGGCAAATGCCTGATGGAGGGTATTCTCTTGGTTGCACGTCGCTGAACGGCTTCCAGACGATTAATATCCTGGACAAGATAGATGTCCATTTCTTTTTCCTCTCCAGCAATACCTGTGCTTCACACTTTTTAAAGTGAGGAGAGGTTTTGCACAGCAGCCATTCCTAAAGCATGATCCAAAAAGAAGAGCAGGTCGACATCAGTTGGTGCATTTGCAGTCGCATGTTTTATATCAGAATGCCCTTCTCCCAGTCTTTGCCCAACCAAAAGCTAACTACAAGACAGCAGTGAAATATTTAAATTCAGAGTTACTTTCTTCTCAATAGACTGCTTTCGCCAGGGCTTGGATGAACAGAGGAGTTCTATCCACACCTCATATATTTATTAAAAAAGAAAAAATTAAAATAAAAGAAATAATACAAATCAAAAACATACATACATACACACATACATAGCTATATGATAAATACAAACGTACGTACTTACATACGTACACACATAGCACATACATACATGCGTATATACATACACGATAAATAGAAACATACGTACATATATATTTGTAGGTATATATACATGCATGCATACATATATACATATATAGACACATATGTACATAAATACGTACATACATAAACACATACATACACACATGCATACGCACATACATACATAATACATCCATCCATCCATCCATCCATCCATCCATCCATCCATCCATACATACATACAATACTTACACGGTATTTAGCAAGGCGGCGAGCTGGCAGAAGCGTTAGCACGTCGGGCGAAATGCTCAGCGGTATTTCGTCTGCGTTACGTTGTGAGTTCAAATTCCGCCGAGGTCGACTTTGCCTTTCATCCTTTCGGGGTCGATAAATTAAGTACCAGTTACGCACTGGGGTCGATGTAATCGACTTAATACCTATGTCTGTCCTTGTTTAGCCCCTTGTGGGTAATAAAGAAATAGGTATTTAGCAGAAACGATATACTATATACACCGAGGGCAGGCTACATACGATTACATATGAATAAATGAATGTATGTGTGTGTGTGTGTGTTTGTTTTTGTGTGTATGTGTGTTGTGTGTGTGTGTAGATGTGCGTGTGTGCGCTTGAGATCTAGATCGATATGTCTTTTTTTTTCTCCTCTAAAAATCACTCGCCGGTAACAAAATAGCAGCGATTAACCAGAAAAATAACCTTTCTTTCTTTCTATCACACTCGTGATTGTGCTAACTCTTTGAATATCGTGCAATAAATATATCACTACTTAGGCCATTACTATGGCTACTACTACTACTACTACTACTACTACTAATACTAATACTACTACTAAGCTACTACTACTACGACTACGACTACGTTGACAACAACGACAGCTACGAAAACAACAAAACCAACTACAACTTGAGGAAGTGTAAATGGAAAATAAAGAATCGAAAAATAGCTTAAAATGTAGAAATAAAAAAAAAACTGGTGTTGAATAATCCATTACTATCTCATTATGCACATTCTTCTTTTGATGTTTTCTACATACAACCTATATACAGCAATTTTGATTTTCAAATTTTGCTTTACTTTTCTCCGAAACTATTAAATTATCTGAATCTTGAATTAGAAATCTCTTGATAATTGTTGAAAATTGCACTTCTAACAGCAGTTAGTTAATAGTAAGTACAGTTGGTTTTATGTGGAAGAATGTTTTGTCAACATTTTAATAAAAACGTCAGTATGGAATTTCGGAATACAAAACGGTAGCGAAGTAGATGTTTCAGCCTGTCTCTTTTATACTCTTTTATTTCTCACTCTTCTCTCTCTCTCTCCCTCTCTGCCCATCTCTCTCTCTCCCTCTCTGCCCATCTCTCTCTCTCTCTCTGTCTCTCTGTTTCTCTTTCTTCCTATAGAATTCTTTGTAGCTCTCCTCTCTTTATCGTATTCACAATTTCTCACAAATTTTCTATCGCTCTTTCTTTGCGCATCTTTCTATTTTGATCCTATTGATAGCTTTCATCTTTCATGTTCTGCATTGAAAATGTTTGCTAACTTTATATATATTGCCTTAGAAGTTTATGAAATATAAATGGAAATTAATCACTTTCGCAAATGAATATGAATAGACCTATTTACAGCAGTAAGTTTATTCTATATAATATTCAACAGAAGCGTTAAAAAGAAAGAAAAAAACACTCATTATTCAGATAAATAGTATGTCCACTAAATTTAATATATTTTAGATGTTTAAAAAAAAATTTTTATATATTTTTCCAAATTAATCATTTTGTAAAGATTCAAAAACTACGGGAAAAGTTTCATTATATGATATTATATGAGATAAATTGATTTATTATAGTTTACCAACATCAGATTTCTTAACACGCTCAAACATTCCTTGAGCGAAAGATTTTACTTCAAATATTTCTTGTTAATATGACCGGAATACAGTTACTAATTGGCTAAGTTAGACAAATGTGTTAATTTGTGAAAGACAAGACCTCAAGGCAAGGAAACAAATAGTTTTTATTCGTTTTCTGTTAAGTAATATTAATGTGTATCGCAGTAAACTGTATGTCTGTAGTCAAGGAGATACTTCGATTTTAGAATGGGAAACTCATTACTGAAAACGAATATGAAAACTGAAGTATTCCAGGCTTAAATGAGATGCTTGAAAAACTCTTTGAGCAATGCAAGTGAGGAATTTAGCCATAGATGTAACGCCATGTCAATGAATGAAAACAAACAGAAGAGATTTTCTTACATCACGCAAATTCTTTAATGATCTTGCAACATTTCGAGGAAAATTCTCCAAGAATAAAAAATTACCAATAACTTGGGAGAAAAGTCTTGTTATGGACAGACTTATCTAGTGTTCTACTTCAAAAAGAGATTTTCCCCTAAACAATATTGGATCATTAAAGAACCTATATAAGGAAATACAATATATTTTCGAGTTGTTTTTATTCACTGACATCATATTACATATTTTGCGTAGATCCTCAGCTGCATTTCTCTACTGCATTTTGTTTCTCTTCGAACAAATCTAATTTGCATATATTGCAAGGCTTCAAGTGTATTACAACATCCTTTTAAGTTATTTTATTTTTCTTATTTACTATGCATGGAAAATTTTTTTTAATGATAACTTTGTATGTCCATACATCTATGAAATACATATATGCAGTGATCCTAAATGTGCATGTATGACAATAAAATATTAATCACGAAATATATGACTTTCTACTTTGAAACACATCACAAAGAAAAACGATGCATAAATTTATATATGCACTACAGTCAAATAGGTTATTTCGGGGACGCAGGGAAGGATGCGTACTTTAAACATCGATACAATTGCGCACATTCCTGGAAACAATTAATCTATCACATCACGTGAGTGTAACTTTATTGACAGACACCGAAAGAAAGCACTTTTTACACACACATATACACACACACACACACACACACACACACACACACACACGCAAGCACATACACGCGTGCACAGACACACAGACTCATACATTTATATGTAATTTTTAAAATTGATACTGAAGCTTGGAGTTTGTCCTGCGACTCGATTTTCATGATACAGCGTTCTTCAGGTGCACCAATATATGCCATAGCATCTAAGGTGGTGAGCTTGCAGGAACATTAGCACGTAGGGTGAAATGCTTAGCAGTATTTCGTCTGCCGTTACGTTCTGTGTTCAAATCCGCCGAGGTCGACTTTGCCATTCATCCTTCCGGGGTCGATAAATTAAGTACCATTTGCGTACTGTGGTTGATATAATCGACGGGGTCCCTCCCCCAAAATTTCGGACCTTGTGCCGAGAGCAGAAAATAATATATGCCATAGCTTCCGGGAAACCGTTCTTATAAGCCTTTGGCTCTAGTAGGAAGTCTGACCTGTCCCGGATACGTATGTACGTGTGAATGTGTATGTGTGTGTGTGCGTACGTGTGTGCGTGTGTGTGTGTGCCTCTGTGTGTGTATGTGTGTGTAGTATTCACCGACGAATATTGGCTCAAATTAAGCATAACAGTAGAAAAAAAATATGTGCTTTCGAGTTAAAATATTCTGTATTTTTTGTCTGCCCGAGGTGTTCAAAGGTACATCTGTCATATTTACCAGAACTAATAATGAGTACGTTAAACACCTATAACTGAGGACGTAATTTTACGGAATACAACACAAAATATAAATAAATAATAACGTTTGATTTTTATCAAAAATATCACTTTATTCTCCCAGCCCACACTTCATTATCTATATAAACGTAAGTAATCATGTAAACTATTTACTATTGATTTTTTAATGAAAAAAATATTCACAGCAAATTTACGAACGAGTATTAACACGTAAAAATATACTTTCCAGTATTACCGGTATGTTTACAGCTTGCTAACAGTAAGTCGCTTAAAGCTATACTAATGTCTATATCAGGATTAAAATGCTTTGCAGTTTCTCACCTGTAGAACAAATACCTTTGAAGTCACAGAAATTTTGGCAAAAGAAAATCATGTAAGAAATGCTATTATACATAAAGAAATTACATGTAGTTTCGTCTGTGACAGAAGAGTAAATGGCACGTCATATCTTTTTCCGAAGATCATCATCACCCTGTACGCTGAGAAACAGGAAAAGATATGTTAATACTAGCATTCATAAAACATCACAAATTATTTGGACAATGACGTTTGAATCAAATACAGTATTTTGCAGATATTTAATGTGTTGGTGTCATAACTTTAAAAGAATAAATATCAAGCAATTTAGATTTGATATATAACTGAACAAAATCATACGTTGTGTAAAGTTTCTGCTCCACTTTTGCCGCAAAAGTATGCCTATCTATCGATTTATTATTTCAAATGTAATTCATATAATATATTGTAATATAATATCATTATATAGATATATATTTATGTATGTGGCATATATCTAATACTGACACACAAACACGCACATATATATATATATATATATATATATATACAAAATATCATGTATATATTTATGAATATATATATATATATATATATATTATATATATATATATTATATATATATATATGTGTGTTTATATATATATGTGTTTCTATGTGTATGTGTGTGTGTAAGAATCACATATACATATGCATATATCACGTATCATATATATTCACAGGAAAATTACGATCGAGTATCACAAATAAAAATGTACTTTCCATCCATACCACTGCGTTTATGGCTTAAGTATAAGTCATATACAGCAGTACTAATGTTCATGTTAGAATAAAAATAATACCAAATTATCTGTGTGTGTGTATGTATGTGTGCGCGTATGTGTGTAGAAAGTTGAAAGGTAACACACGAGTTCATATGTATAAGGAAAACAGGACAGGGAAGAAAATGCTAAAATAATTTTATTACGAAGAATATTTTAGTACCGGTTTCAGTCTTCGCAATTTTTTCAACTTAGAGTAGAGCATGAAGAACAATTACATTGTGGAAAAATTAAATGAAATAGGGTTTTTTTAAAAATATTTCAATAGATTTTAAACATGTGGACATTTTCCTTTTTTCTGTCTCTCTCTCACTTTTGTGAAGGCTCGATACGCAGGTTGTACCAGATCTGAACAAATATATAACATGAGGGATGTTGGCTCTAGATTTCGGTTTTCTTAAGCAGCAGTAGCCGAGGAAGGAGACGGCGAAGAAGAAGAAGAAGAAGAAGAAGAAGAAGAAGAAGAAGAAGAAGAAGAAGAAGAAGAAGAAGAAGAAGAAGAAGAAGAAGAAGAAGAAGAAGAAGAAGAAGAAGAAGAAGATGAAGAAGAGAGCGGTATAACAGTAGTAGACTGTCTATAGAAATTTCTTGACTGGTCAAGTGACTTGAAAGTGATTTGTTCTCGTTATAGCAGTAGTGATTGGAATTGTTCTGAATAAATTCATGGGTAATGACTGTTCTGAATATATCGTTTTTAATATTTGCTTGTATTAGAAACTATAGCGCAAATCCTTTTTGCCAGGTTGAAGGGGACATTCATTCTAGAGTGTCTGGCATCAGTTGAAGGGTAGATGTTACTTGGAGTCCGTGGGCTTATAGTATATGTCAGTTTTTGTTTTGTTGTTGGATTTCTTAGTGAGAATGTCGAGGAATGGAAGGTGTTGATGGCTATATTCCATCGTAAATTGATTGTTTATGTCAAGTCTATGTACAAGTGCTTTAAGTCTCTCTATACTTTCATGCCAAAGAATGAAGCAATCATCCAGATACCCCTTCCAGTTATTTTCTGACATGGTCATTAGTATTGCTGTATGTGACTTACTGTAAGCAAGCTGTCAACATCGTAGTATTGCTGGAAAGAGTATATGTTTATGCATAATACTCGTTCGTAATTGTGTCGTGAATATATATGATATATGATATATATCTTTATCTAATGCTTTTAGGTTACTTGACCATTTAAGAAAACTATACGAACAGTCAACTACTGTCATACCACTCCCGTCTTTTTTTTTCTTTCTCTCATTTTCTTTCCTTCCTCCTTCCTTTTCTTCTTCTTCTTCTTCTTCTTCTTCTTCTTCTTCTTCTTTTTCTTCTTCTTTTTCTTCTTCTTCTCTTCTTCTTCTTCTTCTTCTCTCTTCTTCTCTTCTTCTTCTTCTTCTTCTTCTTCTTCTTCTTCTTCGCCGCCTCCTTCCTTGGAGGTTGTTGCTTAAACAATCAAAATCCAGAACCAACATCCCTCATATTAAATATTTCTTCAGATCTGCTTCTACCAACCGACCGAGCCTTCACATAAGCAAGAGAGAGAGAGTTGGGGAAACTATGGAAATATGTATAAAAAATATAACATTTCATTTAATTTTTCCACAATTTAATTAGTTTTCAGACTTTAAAATGTCGCAAAGTCAGAAACCGTTACTAAAATGTTCTTTCTGATAAAAATATTTTATCATCTTCTACCTTGTCTTATTTTCCTTATATATATACATACACACACACACACACACGTATATATATAGATATATAGACAGACGGACATACAGACAGATTGATAAATGTTATACATATCTATAACTGTAACTTTTACATATGTAACTGAACAAAATCATACATGCTGCGCAGCCGAGTATTAACAACAGAATTAGGGACCTTCTGTATGTGTATATATATATATATAATATATATTATATATATATATATATATCATTTATCATTTTTCATTTTCTTATTTCAGTCATTAGACTGCAGTGATGCTGGGGCGCCGCCCTGATGTATCTTAGCCGAACGAATCGACGCAAGTAGTTATCTTTTAAACTTATTACTCATTCTATCGGGGTCTTTTGTCGAACAGCAGTGCCACGAGATGTAAACACAGCAACACCAGTTGTCAAGCGGTGGTGTGGGACAAATACAGACACAAAGACAAGGGTGCGCGTGCACACACACACACACACAGACATGAATATGCCGGGCTTCATTCAGTTTCTGTGTACCAGATCCACTCCGGAGGCTTTGGTTGGCCCGATGCTACATGTATATAAGGCGGCGAGCTGGCAGAACCGTTAGTACGCTGGGCGAAATGCGTAGCCGTATTTCGTCTGCTGTTACGTTCTGTGTTCAAATTCCGGCGATGTCGACTTTGCCTTTCATCCTTTCGGGGTCGATAAATTAAATACCAGTTAGGCACTGGGGTCGATGTAATCGACTAAATCCGTTTGTCCCTTCTATGTTTAGCCCCTTGTGGGTAATAAAGAAACATATATGTATGACAGTCACCCAAGGTGCAATGTAGTAAGAGTGAACTCAAAATCAAGTGGCTGGGAACAAACAGCTTGCCACATATCCACTCATAGAAAAAGAGAGGAAATGGCAGAAAAAGCGAGAAAGAAAGAAAGAAAGAAAGAAAGGTAAAAAGAAAGAGACAGACAGATAGACAGACAAAGGAAGCTAGATAGATAGATGTATACAAACGTACACACATGCATGCACACACACACGGATGCACACACACACACTAACATACACACACGTACACACGTATGTGCTCCAACAAATAGCTTATAAACTCAGGTTCGTCTGTAACTTAATGAATATTTCTGCATTCAGAATCATACTATCGGAATTTTTATTACGTTTACCTCGAATCTGATAGCTTGTATTTATCTGACTTAATACAGTAGTCAAGTAACGTCAGTCTGATCTCCTTATAATTGTCATCTCAAATCTGAAACTAAATATGTCGGAAGAACGATTCCTGTCCGATTATTCTGATTGTTATAATTACTGCTAATTAATAGGTCGCGACCTGGCGAAACGAATTAAATTAGTGAAACGATTCAAAGCATTGGTCTTATCTGCAATGTTCTCTCAGGAAAACGTTAACTACTAAGATATAAGATATAATTAATAGAAAATTATAATAGACAAAGTAAATGATAATTTTACAGCTATATTATACATCAATTTGTATATTTCTTGACAGATACATATACTAGAATTTCTGAATATGAGGTGAGTTTAATTGCAGTGTCAGTTTATGAGTTGCTGAGAAAGGAAAGTAAAGTTTCTTATCGTAGCAAGGTATTAAAATGAAACTAAACGATACGACATATTTTTAAGTGATAAAATTTTATGTCAAATCTCTGAAACACTACTTGGAAACTATATGTCACTTTCGATAATTGTAGTTACTATACTTTTTATCTGTTCTCTTTTACTTGTGTCGGTCATTGGACTGCAGCCATGAAAGTGTACCACTTTGAAGGGTTCTAGTTGAACAAATCAACGACAGTACTTAGCCGGGTCTTGATCAGACCTGACTGTATCAACTAAGCGATAGGATCCGATGTTGAAAGACCCAGAATCAACTAACAGCTTACTAAAATCACTAACGAGGAATGCCACAGCATCCGCCAAGGCGCATCTTAGAATTATCAGTTTATCATTTACTTGACAGTCGTTGAACTGCGGCCATACTAGGGCACCACTTTGAAAGGTTTTAATCAAACAAATAGATGTCACTACGCAAGGCCGTTTTTTAAGACTGGTTTCTTTTGTCTAACCGGCAGTTTTGCGAAAAGATAACTAACCCAACACAGGTTGGCAGGCAGTGGAAAGTGTATGGGTATGTGTGTGTGTGTATGACAAACACAGAAGCAAAGACACAAAAATATACCAAATTCTCTCATAAAGCATCGGTCCGGCGCTTTAGTAGAAGACACTTACCCGATGTGTTATGCAGTTGCCTGACGCGGCTGTGGTAGCTCAATGGCATGGGCACGGAAAAAAAGGTAACTTCAAGAAGGCTGTATGGGTAACTGCGGCCAATAAATAAGCCAGTCGTATGTAGAGTTGAATCTCACACTATGATTTGTGTACAGAGGCAAAAGGGACAAATGAGTGAGATATATGTGTATATATAAGTTAAACTTAGAAATGGATGCGTGGCATTCAGTCAAATGATAATATATATATATATTTATAAGCTATTTGTTGGAGCACATACGTGTGTACGTGTGTGTATGTTAGTGTGTGTGTGTGCATCCGTGTGTGTGCATGCATGTGTGTACGTTTGTATACATCTATCTATCTAGTGGCGGTTTTTTTTACTATTTATTAAAATTTTATGTATTGATTAAGTCTTTCCTTGTTTGTTTTGCAAAATAGTGGTTTTGTCTCTAATAATATTTTATATATATATATATATATATATATATAGAAGAAGTTGTCCTTAATTGCTAAATTTTTATTCCGAAAAACCTTTTTTTGTTCCTTTCCCGAAACGCAATTCGTAAAAGTCTGCCATTTACCGGATGTAATATATGTAAACTCACCCATGTGCTTCGTTGACGTTGATCAGTTAGCTGCTCGGCTTAGACGAGGTGGGTTCGTTTATTTATGATACGTCCAGGCTTGCTGATGAATACAGAGGTATGAAATCACAGGTGATACAAGTCCATATTTTGAAAAATTGCATTCGGTGGGATTAGTAAAATTTTTGGTAGAAATGACTAATTTTGTCCCTCTTAGCGTGTGGCATATATGTATAATAATGCCCTCTATATATAAATTAATATGTTCAATGAGAAAGAATTATTTTCGAAATTTTTTCTCTTATGAGGTCTTTCACGCTATCTACCCGATAATTTCTTGTTAAGTTTTCCTTATTAAGAAGTTGTCCTTAATTGCTATATATATATATATATATATATATAACATATATATATATACATATATATATATATTATATATACATAGATATACATATATATACATATATATATATATATGCATATATAACATATATATATATATATATATATATATATATATATATATATATATATATATATAATAACATATATATATATATTTATATATACATATATATATGTATATATATATACACACACACACACATATATGGGTACAGGACATGAAATACGCAAATAAATGCGTTCAATGCGCAAACAACGAGAGATACAATTGGAGAACAGGACAAGGAACACAAAGAACGACCCTTCATCAGTTGTTACCCGTCTATCTACTCCTCATTCTGAGCATCGAACGACACACACACACACACATATTTGTTGTATTTTGGGATGCCCCCCAAAAAACATATTCTTTCTTCATTTGTTTATTACTGTTCTTATTCTAACTCATGTCCGTTATCTGGAAATCTTTCATTACACATCTTTGACCTTCTCACCAGCATTTATCGTCTTAGCGTGTACTCTTGCTCTGCTCATTCCATTCTCTGTTTCAACACACGACTTCGCATCAGGAATCTTGCAACACAAATTCATGAACATGTTTATATATATATATATATACATATATATATATACAGAGAGAGAGAGAGAGAGTAAGGGGTGAGAGAGGGAGAGAATGAGTGAGAAATAGAGAGACAGACAGATAGATACATACATACATACACACCTATTGTTCCCCAAAAGACTATATCTTGAACATGCTCGTATATTATATATGTATATGCGAGAATGTCATGTATATACACGCATAAATACAGTGAGAAACAAAGATATATCCACCCGTGTAAAATGGTCTCTACATACAATCTAACATTATGCAGTGAATGGTGTATATTCTATACGTAGCAAACTTCCCCTTTTCTCGATCATGTTTCATTTCTCTTATTTTTGTATTTTTCATTTTTTGTCACCATTTGATTATTTTTTTATTGGTATATGCTGGTTATTTTTTTTGTTTTCTGTCTTCTTTTCTCTGTTTTTCCTCCAATTTTTCATTGTATTACTTTTTTTTATCATTTTCGCTTTTAGTGTCAACGCATCACCATACCAATAAAACACAGACAGTCAGTTATCCTAACTTTATCCAATTGATAGACATTTTATGAGGTAGACCTTCGTTTGAAATCAACGCCGAGCGAATTTATGATGATAAACCTAGAAATACGTCCAATGTGCAAAGACCAACGTTTATGATCTTATTTTAACAGCGAAACGATCGCGCTGGTGGCACCGGAGGAAATATATTCAAAACAAGAATTTCCACTGCAGAAGTATTTATAACAGGACACCTCCAACTATTCAGTGTTACAATTTGCACGCTCTTACATTTCAAGGAAGGTTTGATCTCTAGCCTACCTGTTATTACGTGCTGCTATAAGCTATGCAACAACCTTAAGTGTACAGACAGATTGCGTAAACAGAGTGAATATCAACAGCGCTGGCACCAACATCAAATGTAGCAGAGTTGATGGGTGATAAAGCGTGGAGTCTGTAACGGGGATGGGGACGGTTTACATATTTCTTTGGCGCAAACAGAGAAATTACTTTCGCTTGTATTGTTCTGCGCCATTTTCATATTTGATACTCATATTAACAACGACGAGGTCGACAACAAAAAAAAAACAACAACAACAATAGTAATAATAATACTCTTCACTCTTTTACTTATTTCAGTCATTTGACTGCGGTCATGCTGGAGCACCGCCTTTAGTCGAGTAAATCAACCCCAGGACTTATTCTTTGTAAGCCTAGTACTTATTCTATCGGTCACTTTTGCTAAGTTATCGGTTGTCAAGCGATGT
>NC_043003.1:65562859-65580359 GCF_006345805.1 Octopus sinensis | reverse complement strand
AATAATAATGATAATAATAATAATAACAACAACATCGAAAAATACCTTAACACACTTGAAGAAGGCTGGAGAGTATATCAACCAAAACTTTGTGTTAACAAACAGGATGAAGACAAATGTCCGTCGAAAATAATGTACATAGAATCGACTTGCTTATCATTGTACATTACGTCTTGAAATCAAATACAGACGAGGTCGAATTTGCCTTTCATCCCTTCGGGGTTGATGGAATGAGTACTAGTCATGTATCGGGGGTAGATGAAGTCGACTGGTCGTCTCCCCAAAAATATCAGGGCTTGTCCTTATAAATGGAATGATTGTTTTGTTGTTGTTGTTGTTATTGTTTATTAGTTAGTTACTTATCATCATTATCATTACTCAGTCATCATGCTTTGAAAGTACTGAATCAAAATAATTCATCCTTGAGATCAAGCTACAAACAGCAAGCTTAGGTCACAAGGAATCTTCTTGTGAACCGTGCTGTCCCGAGCCCCATGTCTTTCCGCAACAGCTCCATACTTCTTTTGGTTTGCATATTACCTAACAATGATTTACGATTGGTTGCCACTATTCTGAATGCACCAATCACTATCGCAGTTACACTAGTTTCCTTTAAGTCCCATATATTTTTCACTTCTCAGTCCGTTTTAATATGGTCACATTTCCTCTTCCTTTTGTGCTGGTCTCCGGGGACTTCTCTGACAATACTGTCAAGTTTTCTATCTTCTTTTATACAGGACTAGAATATATGGCCTTCTGTGTTCTACCACACCATCGGTTTTATATGTTAAAGTGCCAAAATATTTTTAACATTGGTACATACCATGACTTATTGTGTTTTGGGAAGATACCATTTGACTTTATCCTTAAGACCATTATAAATGTTATCCTCCTTGTAATAATACTTATCAACCAAGTTTCTTCTCTGTGTCCAGGTTTCGGCTCGCCAAGACCCTCCAGGTCCTTTTGTATTGTTCGGCATGCATACAGTCCACCAGGTTCATGTTTCCAGTCCAATCTTTTGTATCATCAGTTTGCAAACATCTTTGACGACATTTTGATCTCTTCTCTGCCACACTTCTTGTCAGAATAATCTGGAACTTATAATCATGATAATTATCAATTTATTCGAGTTCAATTCAATAGCTTGATATGTTTCAGCCATTAAAAAAAAAGATACAAATAAGAGGCCAACGAGAGAAAATTTATGCGGAGTTTTTCCACTTTTCTTTTTCATTAGAATTATCAACCACTTTTTCCCTCAGCTCTTCCCGCACTAAAAATGGATAAATTGGATGAATGTACAGTCTTTCTAGAAAACAAAATGCAATGGTCACAATTTGAATGCTACATTAGTACACATTATAACTATATAAACCGCAGTATACGATGATAGTGGATTGTTAGAATTTGAATGCCATTGCCTACATATCTGTTTATGAGAGCTAACTTGAGGCTAAACACCAACAAGAAGAGCCAGATAACAATTCAACTATCAGTTCTAAGTAGATATTTCAATGCCAATGCATCGAAAATACCATAAAACTAGAGCAGTAGTTTCAAAATCTCTCATGCTTTGAGCGAAAGAAATAAAATGTTACTTCTATCTGTAGGAAATATAGCACTACTCTAAGAGTGATTAACGCTTCAACAAGCTAATCAAATTATTTCTGTGAGCATTTGATCGGAAGAATATTCAAAGAATGAAATTTTCCAATATTTCTGAAAAATATCCAGCGATAATTCCCTAAATGAAAAAATATACTTTCAATAAGCCTAGGGTCAATTTTTTTGCAGTCAGTTGAATTGATTCGCGAATACAGTAAATGGCTTATTGAATAAAAGAATTTATCTGGGTCTACAAATGCTTAAAGCCAGTATTCTTACGCCGTAAGGGAAAGAATAACTTAGTGTTTAATTTCTATATTAAAATATGATGACAAGTGTGACTGCATCGTGGGAATAATTCCTTTGCTGGAAAATCCGATGACAAGTGCAATATGTTGTTGCAAATATCGATATAGATGTAGAAAACGGAGGATCAATATCAAATATGTTGCTGGATCGGCAGAATAGTAGACCATCAGATAAAATGCATTAGGTATTTAGTTTTTGCTCTTTATGTTATGTGTTCAAATCCTGTCCCCGAATTTCACTTTCGCTTTCAACCATCACCTGTCGGTAAAAAGAAAGTATCTGTGAGTGTAATCAGCTCCCGACCTTCCTTACTAAATGTGTTTCTTGTACTCCTGAAAGAAACTTGATTAACTATTACATATATGTATATAATATTATATATATATATATATATATATATATATATATATATATATATATATATATATATATATATATATATATATATATATATATATATATATGTATATATATATATACATATATATGTATATAAACATATATATATACATATATATATATATATACATATATATATAAACATATATATATATATATATATACATATATATATATATACATGTATATATATATATATATATATATATATATATACGCTCAAAATAAGCAACAAGAATGACTCCAATAATTTGATACAATCGTTTCGTACTCCATCAATTTATTTGTAAGTATTACATCAGATTTAAGATGCTGAGTACTCATCAGCCAAATATTTAGGTTTTCCATTAATACAAAAGTTTTCAAATCAAGTGGCAAAATTATAAAGAAGGTAGATATATAGACAAAGATGTAGATTCAAATTTTAAGAACATATGAGGTAGTGAAGTCCTTCCGCTGACTGACCAAGATATGGCTGTTCCTAAACTGCTATAAGGTTAGAAGTAATAAAGATTTTTTTAATTGTAGAAATGGGGTAAAGGCGGTTTCAGAATACCATAAAATAATTCATGTTGAAGACAGCAGTTGCCACTAACAAATGCCAATTACTACTATTTGGTGAGAGAAACTAGGTCAACGTCAATGTCAAATATATATATATATATAGAGAGAGAGAGAGAGAGAGAGAAATGCATACATACGTATGATGGCCGCCCAGTCGTGACCGAGGAAGACCATTGCTGACTAATATTTTGCATTTGCAGCTCCGTTGGTAGCAAATTGGTCCTTCTCTGGGCATGCATACACGACTGCAAACATTGCAAACGACGCTTTCCCCATTCATTACGACCAGTAATCAAAATGGATCATGAATAAAAAAAACAATAAACAAAAATGGTTGAAAACCACTGGACCATACACTTCAAATCGGTATCCCAGCATGGCCGCAAAGAAATGATTGACATAAATAAAAAGAAAAAGTATCCGAAGCGTTTACTATTGTTGTTTGTAACAGCTGGTTTTTAAATACATTTGCCACGCTAGTTTATCTGAATCTTTGCATTTATGACAAAATTTGAGTCGAAAAAAGCAGAACATATTGCTTAGCGTAGCTGCTCACATCCGCTTTACTGTCTGTAATATATCTTCTTGACATACGAATTCATACTGACAAGAAATATTTCAAAATAACTATTTATTATTAAACAACGTTTTTTTGTATCCAAACCGTGTCAAGAGAATTCAGAATATATTCAAAATTTTATCAAGCAGTGCTCTATGTTTATGTGAGTGCATGCATATGGAAGTGTGTGTATTTATGTGGGTGTGTTTATATACATACATATATCTATCTATCTATCTTTATATATATATATATATAGGTATATATTAGTATAACGCTCTCTTCCCGAGCGTTATACTAATACATCTGTTTGTTGTCTACACCACCTGTCTTTGTCTTTTTTTTGTGAATTCTACCCCTGGGATAACTCCAACATAAAACTTGCGGCTCAGTGGTTACCGATGACGTTGACTTGTTCTTCTTTTAGGATTATGGCTGCTGTTGCTTAGTGAGTGGGATTGATTTAGTGCACAGCCTTTCCTCACTTTAAAAAAATTATTCTTGCACAGGCATTGCACGATAACAACATTGATTAAGCTTCGTGCAATAGCCATACTCGATAACGAGGGGCAGCCACCACCATCTATATCTATATCTATCTATCTATCTATCTATCTATCTATCTATCTATCTATCTATCTATCTATCTATCTATCTATCTATCTATCTATCTATCTATATATATATATATATATATATATATATATTATATATATATATTATATATATATATATATATATTATATATATATATATAATATATATGAAGAAAACACAGCTCACAATATAACTTAAATGATATTTTTTATACTATCTATCGGTTTCCAACATCGTTGACGCATCCATATTTAATAAAAATGGATGAAATTTAAAAAATTTTATGGATGTTACGTATATTTTATGAGAAAGTGGTATGCAAATAAAATATAACAAAACGCACTTTGGTTTGCTAAAATAGTTGCGAAGGTAATAGAATCTGAAATATGAGCGTAAGAGAAGCTGAGTCTATGAAAATAATTATCAAGTAATCATTGATTGCATAAAATAACTTTATTGAAGAAATTCCAGTCTGTTTTTATAGAACAAACCTGAAGAATGATGTCGGATTCGTAATAGTTTCAAACTTGTAAATATGACAACGTACGTTCCCGCTACGGAAGGACTGATAATGACGTAAAAGAAAGGTGAAAAGATCAGAAATAAATCATGAGTGACTAACAATTCTTTATCGCAGATAAATATATTATGATAACGATATGGTATGACTTCAATTGACCATATTCATTCTATGATTCATAGCATTTAATCCACGAATTCTTAAAAACGATCATGCAAATGCAGTAAAAGCAGGGAATATCTTGATGGCCATCTAGAAATCTATCATTTGAAATATATCTGGGATTGAGACAGTGTCAGCGTTAGAGATTTAATGGCGTCTACACACTTAAAGAGTCGACAGCATCAAACATCTGCTACAGATTCTGAATAACGTGCTAAATGTAAAGTTTGAGTCACATTTGTTGTAGTATTTGCCGAGATAATTGTATGACTTTAGGGGCAAATATATGTTGGGTAGGGATCAAACGAAAGCAAATTTAGAAGATCCAATGCATTCATATCTGATAAGCAAAAGTTACGGTTTTTGAATAATGAAGCCAATAAATATCTTGGCATCATCTTGATCAATACAAAAGACATCAAGGAACACCTCAACCCCAAAGGATTATCTTATGCATGAGAGCAATTTATATTTGGAAATATCAAATACGTTACATGAATGTATATCCAATAATATTATATATTACCAACCAGCATTTGTAAACTCATATGAAAATTCGGTAACGATATTGGACTGCATGTCTGAGAAGAAAGGAAGTTTACTGGAAATTCTGATAGAATAAAAAATAAATGAGCAAAAATTATCAAAAACTAACGTCTGATAGTAACAGATTACACTATTGCATGGACTGAACGGCATAAAATATTTAAAAGCAAAGCATAACATCACATGAAGTAAGATGTGCACTTAGAATGTTGTATTGAATAACAAGTAAAGAATACTACAATACAATTCTGTTCATATATGTGAAGTTGTAGCAATGTCAGAAGGAAAAGCAAAAGCAGCAACATAAAATTTGGAAATAAAAATAAAATAAAATAAAATATCTGGTGTATCTTGGTAATGATTTCATTATGTAGTCAGAGACGCTTCTGCAATCAGATCAAAAGGCCAGAAAGATTTCTGATGAAATAAATAGAAGAAAATAAATTTGTTACTAAAAGCAAGCTGACGTCAAGATAAGAAAAGGCAATTAATACATTTGTTGAAGACAGAAAAAATTATCAGAAAACCAATAAATCAACAACTTAATTGTAAGAAATTTTCCGCAGAGAATGAGACAGTTGATAAGATTTTCATTTTAGTTACAGATTAATGTGTCAACGTTACTTCACATTCATAGGCACATTTTGCCATAATGTATGTCACACAACATAGCTGAAGGAAAATGTTTGTGATATATATTTAATGTGATATATACTTAATGATATGTACTTAATATATACTTAATGTTATTGAAATTAGGTGTAGAAAATATGAGATTCGTCAAGAGACTAATTTTAATACATACGTTTAAACATTTCTGTAGAATGGCAGATAGATGAATATAGAGCTTATCAAAATGTCACTCACAGATAACGACTGATATTACATTCATTGGTGCTTAGTGTGTCCATGGTAATGACATTAAATTTTCAAGGGAAGCAGTCAGTCTAGCTGAATATAATTATTGGAAAATTGGCAAGGAGAAATTTGAATTTTAGTTTTACACTGAATTTAAAATCAAGCATACTTTAGTTGGTAGGGTGAGACGAAACACTTTCCACTCGATTGATTTTACTATGAATAAAATGAGCCAATGAAAGAGAAAGAGAGAGAGGTGGATGCGCATGACTTAGTAATTACGGTGTTGCTCTCATGATTGTAAGATTGTGGTTTCGATTCCTGGAACAGATGATGCGCTATGTCCTTGAGCAAAACACTTACTTTCATACAACCCAGTCCATTCAGCTTGCAAAAACGAGTAATCCTACGACAGACTGTCGTCCAGCCGAGAGTGGTAAAAGATATACGCCACAGTTGTTGGTAAAATAGTTGGTAAAAGATATATGCCTCAGCATCTGGGATATGGGCCTTATGAGCTAATGGCTCGGGAACGAGCTTTCGTACATTGAACTTTTGAGGAAGAGACACAGAGAGAGTCACACAAACGGAGAAACGAATAGGGACACAGACATATGATAGCTGTGTAGGAGATCGAGCTTTTAAAATAAAATTCATTCAAATTTCCTTCAAATTGCACTCTGTCTCCTTAAAAGGGAATTGTGGAGTATTACCCTCTATATAAGGAGTAAGCCAAAATATTTATAAAGCTCTGTTGACTTCGATCATGTACCACTTAATTGGAGTAAATCTGATCGTACACTACAACCAAATCACAACATCATAACGTCACAATTTACCCTCACTGAGGTATTTTCTCCTAATATAATTCTATTCACATCTAGGATGCTTTATAGCAATATAAATGAATCTCAGTTCTTTACAAAATATTTTTATTTTATTGATCGCAGAATAATGAAGACAAATTGACCTCGGTGCAATTTCATCTAAGAACATAAGAAGTCGGAGCTCAATGCTGCAACGCAAGTTGTCTGATAGAATAACGATTCTATAGTTCCGTTCTCATTTATTTTGAATGGCGTTTTCTGTTAAAGACACGATTACTTATATGTATGTGTACGTGCGTGAGCATGTGAGTGTGTATGTATGTGAGTGTGTAACAGCACAAATAGAATGAGGGTAATAAGAGATAAAGTCAGACAACGTAAGAGGTAACAACAGCGAGATAAAAATTCAAATGGTAGTGCAGAAAATGTACAAGAAAGAAAAATCGACCAAAAAAGTTGAGCACAGTGAATAGTATATACAGAAAGAAAAATAGGAAACAGGCTAGATTAACATTTTGGGTGAGCTCTTTATCAATTTAGAGTGCGGGAAAAAAAAGAAGGAACAAGGAGTGAAACGATACTCTGTGGGTGTGTCTACCTGGACTTTTTTGTCCTATGTCCTATGTTTAAAGATGTAATAAGTCCAAATCGTCTTTGGCAGCGTTTCCCATTTTACAAATTTTACTAAGATAAAGAGCCTACATCACCTGACCGAACCAATTTAGCAAAATCGCTAACTGTAGTTTGTTCGTCGCAGCGTTCTTTTTACAAATGGTGTGTGGTGGCGGTAGTGGTTAATTCAGGTGGTGGTGGTGGTGGTGGTTGTGATCCTTTTGTTCGTATTATGTCTAGGTACGTTTTGTTACTGATTTTTTTGTTTTTATTTCGTCGTTCATATTTTCAATTATTTTGTCGTTTTGATGTTGCTGCCGCTTTTTTTTAATTTTGCTTTCGTTGAAATTGCTGTTACTGTTGCCGCTGTTCATTGCTGTGTTGGTGGTGAAGGCGGCCGTTCACTTTTTAGTTTTGTTGCAATTGTTTTGTTGTTGTTGTTGCTTTAGACTGTCGGCGCTGGTGGTAATAGTAGAGATTTGGTCTTTAGATGAGGAAAGCAACGCAGTGAGCTAGCAGAAGCGTTAGCACGCCGGGCAAAATTCTTAACGGTATTTCGTCTGCCGTTACGTTCTGAGTTCAAATTCCACCGAGGTCGATTTTGCCTTTCATCCTTTCGGGGTCAATAAATTAAGTACCAGTTACGATGTAATCGACTTAATACCTTATACAACTAGAAAACTACTACAAAATAACCACCTTAAGATTACAGAAACATTTAACACAGAACAAAAGAAAACTGGTACAAATAGGAAGCCGAAAATACGAGAATGTAATCAAAATACCTGACAACAATAAAGAAAATATGAAACAGCAAAAGCTGTAAAACAACTGAAATCCAAACTAAAACTGCAAAATAAAATACTCTTTAAAAAATGATGGCAAGAAAAGCCCTCACGTGGCAAATATTGAGATAAGCTACAGAGAAAGAAAAATCCCAACAATGGTTAAGAAGCAGAGACTAAAGGATTTTTAATTGCAGCCCAAGATCAAAGCCTCTCCACCAGAAATCACCAGAAACCACCAGGAACCACAAGAAAATCATAATGAACAAAAATACGGTAAGTAGCTGCAGAATATGTGCTGAAGGGCAAGAAGCAATAAATCATATTGTCTCTGGTGGCCAGGTCTTGATATGAAAGAATGTATCCACACAGACATGAAGACCTTCATACACTGGAAGCTCTGCCAACACGAAAGAATAACAATAGAAAAATGATGGTATTGGCACACCCCATAAAAGGCTTCAGAAAATGATAAAGCAGCCATACCCTGGGATATGCCAATATACAAAGACAGAGAGATCATGGCTAACAGACAGAACATAGTTGTCAGAGGTCATCAAGAAAAAATGCGTTTTCTCTTTTAATCGTGCATAAAGTGGGGGCTACAGAGAGAAAGACGTGGTATGAGCATAAAGCGCAGAGAGCGGTGGAGTTGGAGACTAACAAAATCCTCTAGGATTTCCCAATCCAAACAGATCAGACGCTAAAGCATAACAAACTGGACCTAGTGGTGGAGAACAAGTCGCAAGAATGTATTAATCAATGAAATTCAAAGATTTTTCACGTTTTATAATTTACGAATTTTACAATTTTACAATATTGAAATAAACTAGAATTTCCATGCGTAATGTAATCATCAGGTTTATGTAGTGATAGTCGTGTTCTTCAATTGAAAATTGTTGTCAACAGTGGACTGTATATATATGTATGTGTGTGTGTGCACGTGTATATATATATGTATATATATATATATATATATATATATATATATATTATATATATATATATATATATATATATATAGTATGAAAACACAGATACACATACAAACATGCATATACAGTAATTATTTTGTTGATGCTCTTTTTTTCCGTACGTTGATGTTTCCTCTCGCAAGACTTGTCCAGTAAATCTCAAGCAATCACCCTATTGGCTGGACAAAATTAGGAGCCCTGTGCTAGTATATTAGGCAACAATTATGTAAAATCACGCAGAGTTGGATGATAGGTTACGAATATTTACAAGCGAACAGAGTAAACATTCAAGAATAGTTGTTCTTTATAAATTCATAGCTGTCTGGTTGTTTTAATTTATTTCCGAGATAGAAAATCGAGTGAAATCAAAAAGAAGGAATTTTAGATTCTCATACATTTTGAAGTTATTATTGATTGCCTCTTTTAATATTCCGTTCATCAACAATTATAAGATCGCCTTCATAATATTAAAATTCTTATCTCGAAATCCATATGATTTCTAAAGACTGAATACAATTAATTAGCAAGGCATCATTTGAGCCAGCTGATGGCTAAAGCTTGTATGGTGTCGAAGGAATCAGTTCCAGATAATGAATTACTTATAGAAATGGCTAAGATTCCCGATTACCCATCGTGGATATATCAGCAGTAAATCCAAGACTGAATCGCTCATAATCGACATTCGTAACGTATGACTATACGAGATGAATTATAAGATCTCTGATATTGACAATGGCTAACGAACTTTGAATGTTACGTACCATCTGTCACGTTTGTTTAGTTTATATCCTACTTCTATACAATAGAAGCAAGCCCACCTTACTCATAGGAATAGAAATGTCACGTAAATGTAATCTATAAAATATAATAAATGGAAATATTTGGTCATCTCAAGAGCAGCACAGTCTTTGAAATAATTCAATAAATTCTATGGCTTGTCCTAAGAGAATACCATGTAAAATATTTGAAAAGATAGTTTGCTATTTTTCTGAATATCCTTCAAACAAAGATTGACTATCAAATGCTTTTGTTTGAATATTACAGAATGGAATATCAGTTTGTAGGGAGTAATACCTGATACGTGGTATCGATCCCTGGCTTTAGAATTTTTGTCTTTTATATTGAATGTTATTTATATTGAGGAAGCTATGAGAATGAAAAACAACTTTTCTCCTGCTAAATCTAAACTGTCATCAGTGACATACACATAGGTGCATCAATGGCTGCCTGGTTAAGAAGTTTGGTTCGGAAGTATGTGATTCTTATAGGTTCCTTCCAACGTTGGCGCATCGGTTAACGCAGCAGAAATGAAAGTGTATTCAAGTCTGTGTTATATTCGCCACTTTCAATATACTTACCTTTAAATCAAAGTTAATTACCTGGCTCTTCGCCAAAATAAAGATAACATTTTTGTAGAACTTTAATAGGCGTGCATTTGAAGTTAAGAAGTTCGCTATGTAATCACATGGTTTTGGGTTCGGTCCCAATGCACGGAATATTGGGCAAGTATTTCAGTGTCTATTACAATTGCCTCGGATCGATCAGTCCTTGTGACAAATTTTCTCAGACGTAAACTAGGTTGAAGCCTTTCCTGAGCGTGGCCGTGGATGCAAGTGTGTATGTATGCGTGCATGTATGTATATATGTATGTGTCTATATGTTTGTGTTTGTCCTCCTCCCCTCGCTCGACAACAATAATGATACCAAGTTACGTAACATTACCTGCCGTCTACTACAGAAGAATTTATATATATATATATATATATATATATATATATATATGACCACTACCACTAACAACCACAACAATACCAAAGATCCTCATGATGATAGCAGGAAAATACTAGCTAATGCTAGAGATAAGTCATTAAAATTAATCTTATTTAAGGTTTAAAGTTCTATTACCACAGCTACTCCTACCACCACCACTACCAAAAACAACAGCAACGATAACAATAATAAGGGTGATGATAGTGATGATGATGATAATTGAAATGTAAAATCCCCTGGGAAATGTTGTTTACAACGTTCTGAAAACAGCCGGACAATTACTGATTTGGACAGGGTCAAAATACAGGCCTCTTGACATGTTCAATATACCGTGACGCCTATGCCAAAAAACAATCAACATAAGTAATTTAGTAAAGTCACACACTGATTGGTCAGAATACAGTTTGCAAAAATTAACATTCTGGAACCTATATAAATGGACCTGAAGATTGCATAGTTTAATGCATGAAAGTACTAGTTCAATCAGAAATGGACATTCAATATTCTGTCATTTCATTATATTATATTATCTTATTATTAGATTATAAATAAAACGTGAAAACCTATGTTGGAATTTCTTTGAGTAATATATTCGTCTTTACACACACGTGTATGTAGCTATATGTATATATATATATATATGTGTGTGTGTGTGTGTGTGTGTGTGTGTGTGTGTGTGTGTGTGTATGTATGTATGTATGTACGTGTGTGTGTGTACGTGTGTGTGTGTGTATGCGACTATGGTTAAGGCAGCGGGCTCGCAGTCGGAGGATCGCGGTTTCGATTCCCAGACCGAGCGTTGTGTGTGTTTATTGAGCGAAAACACCTAAAAGCTCCACGAGGCTCCCTGTTGTACTCTTTCACCACAACTTTCTCTTACTCTCTCTTCCTTTTTCTTGAGTCTAGTCCAGCTGGAGGGAACACATACGCCACAGAAACCAGGAAACCGGGCCCATGAGCCTGGCTAGGCCCGAAAAGGGCGAAGAGAGAGAGAGAAAAGAGATGCAGAACGAGTTGAAATATGTGTTGTACCCAATGAAATATATTACACATTTTATCTCCCATTTTATCAATATTATATACACAAACACGCACACACATACACACACACACACACACACACACACACTCACGCACACACATGATGGACTCTCCCGTCGAAGACGACGTATAAGCGTTCAGCTTTAGCCGAACGACCTGCTCAGTTGAATTGTTGATGGAGATCAGATGTTTCTGCCGCACTTTACCTCACTCTCTCCAATTAATTCGATGTTATCTGAACAAGTGTACAGTGTGCCACGCGTCAGATGTCGAAGTGATCGCAGAGAAACGCGTGATGAAGTGTTTTAATCCAGAATACGAAGCATCAACCGATGTAGGAATTGAAATCACGATCTTTCTTATTACTTTCAATCATTAGACTACAGCTACAGTGAAGCGCCGCCTTCAAGAATATGTTGTCTTTTAAGCCTGGTACCTATTCTGTCGTTTTCTTACTAGATGTAACCCGGCCAAGGTGCCACGTAGTGGATTTGAAACCGGAACCATTTGTTTGGGAATCAAACAACTTGTGACACATCTACGGCTGCAACTTTATGTGTATATATGTATGTGTGTATGTGCGCGCTCGCTCACGCTTGCGTTTGCCAGTACGTAGTTAATACTGAATGTATGAAAGGCAATGTAAATCTTGAAAGGTTGTCAACCATTGATCTAGATAGAAAGGGACTAAATACATCCGTAATCTGTTTTATTTGAGAGTATCTCACTTAGGTGTTTTACTGAAACGTAAAGTGATTTAGCATTTTTATAGTCAACTGTACCGTAAAGCGTTATAAAGATAAGATGGCAGTCGAACGTACATATGAAAAGCAAGGGTGTTTCTGCACTTGATATTCTTCTCAATATCGGCTTTTCATATTCGGCAATATTTATTTATTTATGTTCCAATTACTTACACTTTGATATGAGTAACTCAAACTCCTTTGCACTCAATCTCACATATTATTTATGTATATTATTCATCTGTTTCCATTCTGCATGTGCTCTTTTTATGTGCTTTCTGGCATAAATCTTGTGCTGATTGCGTATGCTTCAAACATATATGTAGACGTATTTCTGTGTTTGCTTAAAATCTTTACGACATTAGCCCCCACTTTTATTTGTATTTTATGGATATGTTGATGAATTTCTTTCCTCTTTTTTTTTACCTCACGGAAATGTAGATAGAGGTGTTGAGAACCCAGTTAGTAGTAATAACTTCAAATTAATTCTTAATATTTCATTCCGTCCCTCGACAAGTGAATGTATATTAAAGACGAATTCCACTGGATTCTACGTACTTTATACATTTTTTTCAGAAATTTCGCATGTGAAATATGCAATCATAGATAGAGGAAAGCACGAATAGCTGTCAAGGTACAGCAGAATATGCAAGTGTCTTCTACTGCAATATGGATTTAGTCATTGCTTGTGGAGATCATTTGCCGTACACTACCGGAAACTGGCACGTATATATATATATATATATATATATATATATATATATATATATATACGTACACACACACATATGTATATATAAGTATGTGTGTGTGTGCGTATGTATATTTGTATGTTGTCATTCATTCTAGATTCAGGATTTCTTGCTAAGAAAGAAAGTGTTGAATTTTAACAACATCAGCGAGGTATTTTTGTATATCTGTGCAGATGTCTATGCTTTGCTTTATGCATGTATTCTCAGGCACATAGTTGCATGTCTATACATTCTCATATATACTTAAATAATAAACGTCATTTACTATGGACAAATGGGGAATTGCAATGGGAATTCGTGCTGCCCCAGTGATTGCTAACGTTGTAATTGGTTATATGGAACTTAAAATATACCAACTATCACAACAAAAATATGGTACCTCATTTTTTAATATTTTGTCCTTATACAGAAACACATACACACACATACTCACGTATCCACGAACACACATACTTCCAACACTCCACACAGATACAACACACATGCACATATACGCACACATACTTCCACACATATACACACCCCCACACACCCCACGCGCACAGACACCTATGCCCGTGCACACACACCAACAAATAATACTCATACAGATACGCACACACTTATACACACATGTGCAGAGACACACACACATACAGGCACGTAAGCGCATACACGCACACAAGCACACGCATGTACATTACGCCCACACAACTCAAAAAAACATACATACATACATACATACATACACACATACATACACACATACCTACATACACACATACACACACATACACACATACACACATACACACATACATACATACATACACACACATACAAACGCACACATACACGCACACACGACTACACGCATATACGACACGTACGCACATACACACACACACACACACAAATGAACCCACACATACATCCCATACATGCGGCACACAATTATACATACATATATATACACACATACGCACGTACAAGCACCCACGCACATATACACTAAGTAAAGCACAGTTATTCGCCACACACCCAAACTTTACGCATACACACACGAACACACACATACACACACACACTACAAACAAAACACACACGATACATATACATACACGCACACACACACACATATTTCAATGTACTGACCTGTGGCAGGACCAAAACACCACTCCTTATTCTTACAAACTAGCCAGCTACTAGCCTATTGTTTACAGCTACAACCACACACACACACAAACACACACACACACACGTGTCATCATTGCACACATACACACACACACGCACACGCAGATCTCTGCGCACGCACACATCCACACTTACACACACATTCCCCCTCCTACATTCCGCTGTCTTTGACCATACTACTCTTCTGTCTTTGAAAACATCTTTCTTCACCCTTTCTCCTTCCTGTCTTTCAAAATGTGATCCCGTGTGTACCGTTGGCGATTTTTTTCCTCTGTCTTCCCATCTCTGGATCTTTCCTTTTCCTATGTATCCGACGAAGAGCTCCGCTCGAAACGTCATACCCTCCTTCTTCCCTTTTTTCCTGAGCGCCCAATAATACTTTATTTGTTCCACATAGGAGAAACATAGCAGAAAGAAAGATCCCAAGTTGGGAGGACAGAGAGAAAAAAATGCAAGTGGTCTTCACGAGGTCAACATATATATATGCATATATATATATATATATATATAAGGTTAATCCAAACGGGAAAACAGAAAAAACAACAACACAAGGAGGTGGAACAATTAAAGTATTATTATTAGGCACTCAGGAAAAAGGGAAGAAGGAGGGTATGACGTTTCGAGCGGAGCTCTTCGTCGGAAACATAAGAGAAAGAAAGATCCCGAGGTGGGCGAACGGAGGGAAAAAAACGCGACTGGTTTTTACGAAGTAAACATGCTGAAAGGCCGGAAGTTTTGGATAACAGGGGCTGGTTTTTAAAGACAAGAGAGCGGAAAAAGGAAGGTTATTAACAACTCGATGAATGGGAAGAATAATGTGTATGTGTGAGTGTGTACGTGTGCGTGTGTGTATGTGTGTGTAAGGCGAGATAAAAAAATATGTATATGTTAGTGCGTGCGTCTGTGTGTAAGTGTGTGTACGTAGGGCGAAAGGTAGTCGACATAGCAGTCGAAGGTCAGTGGTCAGTGGTAAACAGAGGAAGGAGGGAATGTGTGGGAGCGTATGTACGTGCCGAGGGTGTGTTGAGTTGTAGTGTGTGTGTGTCCAGTGTGCGTAGTTGTATGTATGGCAAGTAAATTTGAAGTGTGTGTAAGTGTATTGTATATATATATGCAAATGTGTGTGTGTGAGTGCGTGGGAGTGAGTGTATGTATGTGTGTGCGTGTGTGTACAAAAGGTGGGGGGTATTATATGTGTGTGTATATATACGCATGCAAGGAAACAAACTGCAACTGAGGGAAAGATGGAAAAGTGCTCCCGCGGTGACAGGCGTAAGAGAAACCCAAGAAACACGCTGGCCCCAGATACGAACAAGAGATCTAGTCGGAACCAACGGGCGTGGTGCATGCATGTATGTATGCGTGCGCGAACGCGCACATGCATGTATATATATATATACATATAAGAATATACATATATATATATACTTTATATATATATATATATATATATATATATATATATATATATATATATATATATATATATATATACATACATACATACATACATACATATATCAATAATCATACTTATATATGTAAATACAAACATACTCGCATACACGCATACACACGGGTACACAAACGCTCACGCACACATCACGTATACGTCGGATTCCATTTGAAAGCGAATGGAAAACCTGGAGTAGATTACGTAAAATGAATCGCGCGGTAGCATCTAAGAAATACTACGTGTTAACTGTAAAGCCATGTCAGCCTGTTATCCATAGAATGAACTGCTTCATTTCCGTTGAACGCTTTTCAGACTAAAATGTTAAATATTAAATATATAGCATATATAGGTTTCTAAAATGTTTGAGTTCACTTTTTCGTGTACTTGGCAGAGTATTAGTGCGATCAATAAAATGCGTTTATCGTTTTTCATCGCACACATTCATAATATGACTAAAATGGCATCTAGTTCGTCACTGTTTTTATCCTCTAGGCTCAAAATAGTTCCGGTCAAATTTAGAGGGCAATTTCTCTAATATGTTCCTTGCTCCAGTACCTGTATTGTGGCCATGCTGGGGCACAACATTGAAGAAATTTAGTCGAATGAATTGATCTTAGTACTTAGGAATTTTTAAGCCTTATCTATTGGCAACTTTTGGTGGGTCAAAGCAAAACCATACCGGCTGTCGTGTGAGTGTGTGTGTATGTATTTATGTATATATGGGTATATATATATATATATATATATATTGTCTCACCCATTGGGCCATTGATTGATGATAACGGCATTCCCCAACACGATGCTAAAGAAATGGCAGAAATACTACAGAGACAATACTGCTCTGTCTTTAGTGTTCCCACTGATATTGACGTAAGAGAAGCGAACGAAGTTGACTCCCAACATAAAATCTCAGACATAACCTTCACTGCCACTGACATCGTAGCAGCAATAAATGAGGTCAAATACTACTCTGCTGTAGGCCCTGATAGATTCCCCGCTAGTCTCCTGAAGGAATGTAGGCACTAACTTGCAGTCCCTCTGACCAACCTCTGGAGAAATTCGTTAGACGCAGATTATATACCGAAACAGTTTCTATCCCAGTCAGTCATCCCGGTTTTCAAACAGGGAAACAGATCCCTCGCACTCAACTATCGCCCAATCTCACTCACCTCCCACATCATTAAAGTGTTTGAAAGAGTGTTAAGATCAAGGATAGCTGACTTCCTGGAGACCCACAAACTC
>NC_043003.1:65547859-65557859 GCF_006345805.1 Octopus sinensis | reverse complement strand
ACCAACTTTGCCCAAACGACCTGAACATTAGCTTCAAGATTCATCTAAGACTGGGACCTCGGGCCATACGTCCCCTGCCCAATTCAAGATCACAGCATACATGTACACTGCACCATAATTTCTTTTCCTCAACAGGCCCTGCCCTATTTAACATTGTCCCGAAAGAGATCAAAGAAGAAAAGGATCCCATCAACTTTCAATGGAGTCTGGATAGATTCCTTCAAAGAATACCAGATAAGCCACCCATAATTGGATACAACTCACCGAACAAGAACTCACTACTTGAATGGACCATAAACAAAACTTGACTTAAACAGGATTCGAATAATCCTATCAGGTGGTGCTATTAAGTTAGACATGGCCTGGACCAATCTTTGGTCGAAACATATCTAAGTTTATATATATATATATATATATATATATATATATATATATATCAATACAGGCGTGGCTCTGTGGTAAGAAGTTTACTACTCAATCATATGGTTCAGGGATCGGTTAAACTTGTAGCATATTCTACTATATTCCCCAGCTTAGCAAAGTCTTGTTAGTGGATTTGCCAGACGAAAACTAAACGAAGATCATCCTTGATATATATATATATATATATATGGAGCTGAACGCAGATTGAACAGAAATCGTTTTATAAAACGATTTCTGTTCAATCTGCGTTCAGCTCCATTTCTTCAATTCACCAATAATGTTTTATTTCAATTATCCGCACCAACGCACGGTTGCAACGCCATGGTTGTACCTCCAACCGTGCTGTTCACTGCTGTGATTTTTGCTACTAAGGTATCGGTTAAACTTTTGATTAATCTACTACAAGATTATTCATCTTTCTATTTCACATAATATTATATATATATATATATATATATATATATATATATATATAATATATATATATATATATATATTATATATATATATATATATGCATATATATATATGCATATATATATATATATATATATATATATATATATATATATATGCATATATATGTATATACATATATATATATACATATACTATATATATATATATATATTTATTTATATATATATATATTATATATATATATATATATGTACATAAATATATATGTGTGTGTATATATATATATATATACACACACGTACAACTTGCATCATAGCATCATAATTTTGAAATATCTATAAAACCTCCAAAAGCTTGTTTATTTTTTTTCTGTATATATTAATAGTGTTGCTTAATGTTTTGCTAAAATTGCTGTTTGTTTTCAGATATCATTAGAAAAAACTAATTAAAATTCATTAAAATGATAGACCTATCGGACTTTCAAAGCGGTCAAAATGTTGGTGCTCGTATGGCAGACGCTAGCGCAACGAAAACAACCGAAATGTTTAGTGTATCAAGAAGTACTGTCTCGAAAGTAATGACAGCCTTTGAGAAAGAGGGGAAAAGCTCCTCATAGAAACAGAGCTCCGAAAGAAAACTAAAACTTTCAGATAGGTACCGTCGGATCCTTACTTGAATTGTTAGAAAGGATCACAAAAGTACAGCTCCTAAAATTATTGCAGAGATTAATGACTATCTTGAGAACCCAGTTTCCACAAAAAAAATGTTCGGCGGGAGCTGCATAAAGCCGGATTTCACGGGAGGCCTGCAATCAGAAAACCACTACTTTCAAAAACAAGCGTTGCAAAGCGTTCAGAGTGGAGTAAAAACCTACGGAATTGGTCCCTAGAGCAGTAGAAGAATGTAATTTTCTCGGTCGAGTCATCTTTTCTGACTAGCGGCCGAGTATAAGTGTAGGGACAGGAAAAAGAAGCATTTGACCCAGACTGCTTTCTTCCAACTGTTAAACATGGAGGAGGATCTGTGATGATCTGAGGGGAGGGCTATAACCTGGAAATCCGCCTCCCCAATGGTTTCGCTTCAAGGCAGAACTAATAGTCAAGACTATTTAAGCATTTTGTTTGATTAAATTCATCCTATGGTTGCGGAACTGTTTCCGGAGGGAAACGCAAAATTTCCGGGTGATAATGCACCAATTCACACCGTTAAAGTTGTTACTGAATGGCACGAGGAACATTCTAGTGGAGTTGAACATCGTATCTGGCCATCACAGCCCCCAGATCTCAATATTATTGAATATTTATGATATATTTTAGGAAAACAAGTAAGGAGTCGATATGCTCCACCATCATCACTACAAGAACTAGAGACCGTTTTAACTGAAGGATGAACAAAAATTCCTTTGGAAACAACAGAGACTTTGAACGAGTCCATATCTCGTAGAATTCCGGCTGTAATTACTGCCAAAGGCTGCCCTACCCCATATTAAAGTCAATTTGTGTGAAATTTTAATTGCTTCCATTATTTTGTCCAACCTCTACATATATATATTTACATATATATGTATGTATGTATGTATGTATGTATGTATGTATGTATTGAAGTGTATGTGTTTTTTGTATATGTTCTTATCCCCGGTCCACTGTTTGGCGACTGTGTTGGTTTCTTTACGTCATTATAAACTAGCGGTTCGGCAAAAGAATCCGATAAAATAAGTACCAGGTTTAAAAATTAAGTATTACGCTCAATTCTTATTTCTTTACTACCCACAAAGGGCTAAACATAGAGGGGACAAACAAGGACAGACAAACGAATTATGGCGATTACATCGACCCCAGTGTGTAAATGGTACTTAATTTATCGATCCCAAAAGGATGAAAGGCAAAGACGACCTCGGCGGAATTTGAACTCAGAACATAGGGGCAGACGAAATACCTATTTCTTTATTACCCACAAGGGGCTAAGCACAGAGAGGACAAACAAGGACAGATAAATGGATTATGTTGATTACATCAACCTCAGTGTGTAACTGGTACTTATATAATCGAACCCGAAAGGATGAAAGGATGAAAGGCAAAGTCGGCCTCGGCGGAATTTGAACTCAGAACGTAGCGGTGGACGAAATACTACAAAGCAGTTCGCCTGGCGTGCTAACCATCCTACCAGCAGCTTTTACTACGCCTTTACTACGCACTATTCTTTCGACTAAAATCTTACAAGGTCGTGCCCTAGAATGGTCGCTGTCAAATGACTGAAAGAAGAAAAGAATAAAGTAGAAAACAATTGCCCAAACTGCCATGCAGGGAATATAAGTGTACTTAAATTTTAAAGGCTTATGTCTATGTTCCAAATCCATATATTGTTGGCTGGAATCTTAACAGAAACGAGCAAGGTAAGCCGTAATAATGAATTCCAGTTCTTTACGTTTGAAGTTCAGATCCTGTTAAGTTTGTATTGGTTTATTTTATCGTTTCGTAGTAACACTTGTCAAGTATTGCTGTCAACTGAATATATAAAGCACATCCACCATAATTCATGTTTTGCATCCATCTTAGTAGTGTGTGAGTATGTGTGATATATATATATATATATATATATATATATATATATATATATATATATATATATATATATATATATATATATATATATATGTTATATATATATATTATATATATATATATATATATATATATATATATATATATATAAATATAATATATATAAGGTTAATCCAAACGGGAAAACAGAAAAAACAACAACACGTGGAACAATTACAGTATTATTATTATTAGGCGCTCAGGAAAATGGAAGAAGGAGGTATGACGTTTCGAGCGGAGCTCTCGGTCGGAAAACATAAGAGAAAGAAAGAAAGATCCCGAGACGGAGGACAGAGGAAAAAAAATTGCAGGTCGTCTTCACGAGGTCACATACTGAAAAGACGGAAGTATTAAAATGGAGGAAAATGTTTTTTAAAAACAGGAGAGCTGAATCAATGAGGGAATGGTAAAAAAAGGTGTTGCGAGATGATCGTGTGTGTGTGTGAGTGTGCGTGTGTGTGTATGTGTGTGTATGGTGGACAATGGCTAGTAGCAAGCAGTAGTAGAATTAAAGGAGTGGTGTGAGGGTACCCTAGCAGGTCAGAAAGGCAGATCAGAAGCAGGGAGGTATGTGTGTGTGCGTGTGTATGTATGTGTGAGTGTGTGCGTGTATGTATGTGTGTGTATGGTAGACAATGACTAGTAGCGGGCAGTAGTAGAATTAAAGGAGTGGGGTGGGGGTACCCCAGCAAGTCGGAAAGGCAGATCAGAAACAGGGAGGTATGTGTGTGTGCGTGTGTATGTATGTGTGAGTGTGTGCGTGTGGTATATGTCCAGCGTGCGTAGTTGTGTGTGTGGCAAGTAAATTTGAAGTGTGTGTAAGTGTAATGTGTATATATATGCAAATGTGTGTGTGTGAGTGGGTGTGTGTATGTGTGTGCGTGTGTGTACAAAAGGGGGGGTTAAGGGAAAAAGAACTGCAGCGAAGGGGGGGAGAGGAGGGGGAAGATGGAAGAGTGGTCCCGCGGCGACAGGCGTGGGAAAACCCAAAGACAACGCGCCGGCCCCAGATACGGAGAGGAGATCCGGTCGGTCAACCATGAGCGAGGTACAAGCGTGCGTGTATGCGTGCGCGAACGCGCACAAGCGAGCATGTGCGCGCGCCTGCGATTGCGTGTGTGAGCATGTATGTGTGTGGATGTGTGAGTGTGTCTGTGTGTAAGTCTGAGTGTCAGTGTGTCCGATGAATGTATGTAAGTATGTGTGTGTGTATATGTGTGTGTATAGATGTATGTACGTGTGTTGTGTGTGGAAGTGTGTGTATGGGCATGTGTGTGCGCGCGTACATGCAGGTGTGTGGAGTGAGGGTGTGGTGTGGTGTGTGTGAGTGTGTATGTCTGTGTGTAGGATGCATGTATGTGTATGGGTGTATGTATGTGTGTATGTATGTATGTATGTGTACGTGCGTGTGTGTGTGTGTGCATGTATGCGTACATGCGTGTAGGTGTGCGGCGTGTGCGTGCATGCATGCTGTTGTGCGTATGTGTTGTGTGTGTGTGTGCATGTGTGTAGTATATATGTATGTGCGTATATGTGTGTGTATGTGCGTACATGTGTGTGTGTGTATGCATGTGTGTGTATGTAGGTGTGTAGGCGTGTGTGTATAGGTGTATGTATGTAAGTATGTATGGGTGTGTCCGTGTATGTGTGTGTATGCATGTGTGTGATGTAGGGGTGTAGGCGTCGTGTGTGTGTGTGTGCGTGTATGTGTGCGTGTACGTGTATATGTTGGTGTGTGTGTATGTGAGTGTGAGTGTATGGGTGTTGTCATGCATGTGTGTGCGCGTGCAGGCGAGTGTGTGTGTAAGTATGTGTGTGTGTATGTATGTGTGAGTGTGTATGTGTGTATGTCTTGTGTGTATGTATGTGCGTATAGGAGTATGTAAGTATGGTGTGTGTATGTGTGTGGGTGTATGTATGTATGTCTGTGTGTGTGTGGCATGTGTGTAAATATATGTGTGTGTGCATATGTAGTGTATGTGTGTGGTTTATGTATGTGTTTATGTATGTGTGTAGGCGTGTGTGTCTAGGTGTATGCATGTATGGGTGTGTGTCTGTGAGTGTTGTGTGTGTGTGTAGGTATGTGTGTATGTAGAGTGAAGGTATGGCTGTGTAGGTGTGTGTGGTATGAATGTAAGTGTGTGTGTGTACAAGTGTAATGTATGTATTTAGGTGTGTGTGTGTGTGTATGTGTGCGTGTGCGTGTGTATGTGTGTGTGTGTGTATTCGTGTGAGAAGTATGGGTGTATGTCTGTGAGTGTGTATGTCTGAAGTAGGTATGTGTGTGTATGTATGTGTGTGTGTGTGCGCAGGTATGTGTGTGTGTGTGTATGTGTGTGTGTAAGTGTGTGTGTGAGTAGGTGTGCGTGTATGTGTGTGGGTAGGGATGCATGCGTGTGTGTGGGTATGTATGTATACATGCGCACGCACACAACCGAAGCACGCCCACACACACGAAGCGCGCTCGCACACACAACACACAAGCAATACAACGCAAGCCCATGGGGCCGACCAACCCCCGTCACGCGCCAAGGCGTGCGCGCGCGGGGCCCCCGAACAACCCGCTCACGGGAACCGAGGATCCATCAACCAAAACTAGAAAGCAGAAAAAAAGGGGGGGGGGCTGCGGGTGCGAATAGGTGTATGCGTGTGTGCATTCGTGTAAAGGTGTGCAGTGTGTGTGTGTATGTAAGTATAGGTGTGTGAAGTATGTATGTGCGATGTGTGTGGTGTGTGTGTGTGTACGTATGTATGTGTGTGTGTATGTATGTATGATGTCTGTGTGTGTGTGTGTGTAAGTATGTATGTGTGTGTGTATGTATGTGTGTATGTATGTGCGTGTGGTTTGTATGTTAGTGTGTGCATGTGTGTCTGTAAGTATGTGTGATTAGATGATGAATGCGTGTACGTAGATGTGTATCCGTATGTGTGTGTTTGAACAGGCGTGTGGGATGTAGGTAGGTGTGTGTGGGGTGTTTATCCGAAAGAAAAAAAAAAAAAATATATATATTATATATGTGTGTGTGTGTATATGTGTGTGTATAGATGTATGTACGTGTGTGTGTGTGGAAGTGTGTGTATGGGCATGTGTGTGCGCGTACATGCAGGTGTGTGAGTGAGTGTGTGTGTGTATGTGTGTGTGAGTGTGTATGTCTGTGTGTGTAGGATGCATGTATGTGTATGGGTGTATGTATGTGTGTATGTATGTATGTATGTGTACGTGCGTGTGTGTGTGTGCATGTATGCGTACATGCGTGTAGGTGTGCGCGTGTGCGTGCATGCATGCGTGTGCGTATGTGTGTGTGTGTGTGTGCATGTGTGTAGGTATATATGTATGTGCGTATATGTGTGTGTATGTGCGTACATGTGTGTGTGTGTATGCATGTGTGTGTATGTAGGTGTGTAGGCGTGTGTGTATAGGTGTATGTATGTAAGTATGTATGGGTGTGTCCGTGTATGTGTGTGTATGCATGTGTGTGTATGTAGGTGTGTAGCGTTGTGTGTGTGGTGCGTGTATGATTGCGTGTACGTGTATATGTTGGTGTGTGTGTATGTGAGTGTGAGTGTATGGGTGTTTGTCATGCATGTGTGTGCGCGTGCAGGCGAGTGTGTGTGTAAGTATGTGTGTGTGTATGTATGTGTGAGTGTGTATGTGTGTATGTCTGTGTGTATGTATGTGCGTATAGGAGTATGTAAGTATGTGTGTGTGTATGTGTGTGGGTGTATGTATGTATGTCTGTGTGTGTGTGCATGTGTGTAAATATATGTGTGTGTGCATATGTATGTGTATGTGTGTGTGTTTATGTATGTGTTTATGTATGTGTGTAGGCGTGTGTGTCTAGGTGTATGCATGTATGGGTGTGTGTCTGTGAGTGTTTGTGTGTGTGTGTAGGTATGTGTGTATGTATGAGTGAAGGTATGGCTGTGTAGGTGTGTGTGGTGTATGAATGTAAGTGTGTGTGTGTACAAGTGTATGTATGTTATTTAGGTGTGTGTGTGTGTGATTGTGTGCGTTGCGTGTTTGGTGTGTGTGTGTATTCGTGTGAGAAGTATGGGTGTATGTCTGTGAGTGTGTATGTCTGAAGTAGGTATGGTGTGTGTATGTATGTGTGTGTGTGTGCGCAGTATGTGTGTGTGTGTGTATGTGTGTGTGTAAGTGTGTGTGTGAGTAGGTGTGCGTGTATGTGTGTGGGTAGGGATGCATGCGTGTGTGTGGGTATGTATGTATACATGCGCACGCACACAACCGAAGCACGCCCACACACACGAAGCGCGCTCGCACACACAACACACAAGCAATACAACGCAAGCCCATGGGGCCGACCAACCCCCGTCACGCGCCAAGGCGTGCGCGCGCGGGGCCCCCGAACAACCCGCTCCACGGGAACCGAGGATCCATCAACCAAAACTAGAAAGCAGAAAAAAAGGGGGGGGGGCTGCCTGGGTGCGAATAGGTGTATGCGTGTGTGCATTCGTGTAAAGGTGTGCATGTGTGTGTGTGTATGTAAGTATAGGTGTGTGAAGTATGTATGTGCGATGTGTGTGTGTGTGTGTGTGTACGTATGTATGTGTGTGTGTATGTATGTATGTATGTCTGTGTGTGTGTGTGTGTAAGTATGTATGTGTGTGTGTATGTATGTGTGTATGTATGTGCGTGTTGGTTTGTATGTTAGTGTGTGCATGTGTGTCTGTAAGTATGTGTGATTAGATGTATGAATGCGTGTACGTAGATGTGTATCCGTATGTGTGTGTTTGAACAGGCGTGTGGGATGTAGGTAGGTGTGTGTGGGGGGTGTTTATCCGAAAGAAAAAAAAAAATATATATATATATATATGTGTGTGTGTGTATATATATATATAGGAGTGGCTGTGTGGAAAATAGTTTGCTTACCAACCACATGGTTCCGGTTTCAGTCCCACTGCGTGGCACCTTGAGCAAGCATTTTCTACTATAGCCTCAGGCGGACCAAAGTCTTGTGAATGGATTTGGTAGAAACTGAAAGAAGCCTGTCATATATATATATATGTGTGTGTGCGTGTGTGTGTGTGTGTGTGTATGTGTGTGTGTGTGTGTTTCTGTGTGTGTGTTTGTCCCCGAACATCGCTTGACAACCGATGCTTAGAGATTCTGCGAAAGAGAACGATAGAATTAGCACTAGGTTTACAAAGAATAAGTCCTGGGGTAGGTTTGCTTGAATTAAGGCGGTGCTCCAGCATGGCCGCAGTCAAATGGCTGAAACAAATAAAAGAATAGAACAATAAAAGAATATGTATATAAAACATATATATATGCTTATATATATATATATATATGTTTATAATATATAATATATATATATATATATTATATAAAAGGCTTAGTAAAATAAATTACTTTGCCGCATACTGAACTCATTAGAAATAGCAGCTAAAAAACTTTTAAAGCTATTTCTAATACTTAACGAAAATCTCTCTCATATATAGTGTTTGCTTAATTCAACTCACAAAAGTTTGGGGGTAAGGACATCGAAAAATCAAATGCTAAGGTTATTTGAGAACGTACGTTTCAAGATTAGTCAAAAACAACACTTCTATCATCAGCTCAGAAATTCCTTGGTTTGGATTTGGAAACACTGAAAATAAGAACATACCCTTTCGAAGATATATATATATAATATATATATATATATAATATATATATATATATATATCATATATATTATATATATATATATATACGTACGTATGCTTCTATGTATGTATGCACGTATGTATGTATTATGTATTGTTTCAAATATGTCTCCTATTACTATCGATGTCTATTTCTGTAACAACAGAGACGTTTTCATTGCTGTTGATATGTGAATAAAAGGATATACCATGGATAAAGTATGATAAAATAAACAAGTTTGATAAATTGTTAGCTAATGCACCGCGATACACGGACCCAAATACATACACACTAACACAAATCACACGCGTTTTATATATAAGAATATGAACGAGGATAAGTATGAAGCGTACAAAGGTATTAATATTGTCTGTATGTGTAACATCGCCATATTATATGTAAAATATACAGGCATATCAATCACCTTACGTGCGACTGATAACAAACTATCAAGATATATCAGTATACATAAACATACACACACACATACATACATACATACATACATACACATATATATTAGTATTGACGGTTAGATATGCGAACGTATGTATGTATGAATGTATGTATATGCATATGTATATATGCATACATGCATATATATATATATATATATATATATATATGTAAGTCTATGGATGTATCCCAATGAGAGCGTGTGTATGAGAGTCTGAGTGCGTGGATAGTTATTAGCATAAGCGCTGCATTGACTGATTAATGTTTATTCGTGTACATATATTAATAAACATGTTGATTTAGTTTCCTTCACGCACGCACTAGTATACACACACACACACACACGTTCACGCATGCGCACGCACAGCTGTATATGTATGTGTATTTCAAGAAAACTACAAATATTCCCACATTTCTGTCTGTCTGTCTATCTATCTATCTATCTATCTAT
>NC_043003.1:65535359-65542859 GCF_006345805.1 Octopus sinensis | reverse complement strand
TCTCATCAGTAGATAAGCCATCTTTACCTGGATATATCTCAGATAAAAACAGCTCGCTAATTGAAAGGGCCATGACCCCAAAACAGAGACTTAAAAATAAATTAACTGAATTTATGAGGTGTTGTTATTAAGTTAGACATGGGCAAGGTATATTTTTGGTCGAAAACATTTATCTAATTATATATATATATATATATATATATGAATATAATTTAGATCAAAAGCTGTTACATATATATATATATATATATAAGTCAGTAAATAGTGGGGTTACACATACATGCATATATATATATACACGGATACATACATATGTGTATAAACAGTGAGATAGATAGGCAGACATATATATATATATATATATATATATATATATATATATATATATATATATAGAGAGAGAGAGAGAGAGAGAGAGAGAGAGATAGATAGATAGATAGATAGATAGATAGATAGATAGATAGATAGATAGATAGATAGATAGATAGATACCATGTTTTCAGTAAAGGTCTATCAATACATGCGCGCGCGCAAACACACGCATAGGTGAGACCGCGTGCATTTACATACATTTAGAGCGCAGCAGGTGAGAAAATGAGAGTGTAACGGAGAGGCGACTGGAGGCTGAAGCAAACGTAAACTGGTTACTGTATTACAAAATATTGTAGCAACGTAATAATTGATGAGTTGCATATATATGTAATGTGTAATGGAAGACAGCATTGAAGATTCTCTATGAGCTTTAGCATTTACGGAACACTTTGAATAATGCTGTAACTGACATGCATAAGGGTTAACCATGCTGAAAATGTGATTGATTACAGTTTTGCTCAATTTAGCATCAGAATGTCACTCATGAAAAGTAAATAGTGTAAAATGTGTCACTTTCTGATTATGTAATGCACACGTCCTCTGTTCATTTGTTGGTATTTTATTCAACCATTGATCAATCGTGAGTTGGACTTGGTTTACAATTCCTACAGACAAGTGCCGAAATGTATGACTCGACGGAATATGGAAGACACAAAATGGAGAATTCGTAGTAAAGTTGACCATTGATTTTTTGCAAGATTGTGGGACGGTATAGGTTGAAGTTAAAGGCACAGGTGATCTGTTGCTGGGTGAAGTCTATGGACATGGAGTTTCTGTTGATCGTAAAGAGCCCCAGTGCTATTTTGGACATGTAGCTCTTGGCGGATGCACAAAAAAATGCAAGTATATAAGCGGGGGCAGTAGAGAAAAAAACTCGTCGTACGTGTGATATCGGGTATTTGAAACTTTTCTGTGCACAAGAGCTGAAAAGTAGAAGAAACAATCAGAGAAACTGTTGTTCCAGGGTACAACGTGTTGTAACATCAATTAAAGGCAAGAAAACAGTCATTTGCATCTCAGTGACCGGAGCTGACCACAACAAATTCAAAATACTGCGGTTTATAGTACTAACCACATATTTTCCCGAGGATGAGTTTGAAAAATAATAGTACAATGTCGGGCACAGCTAAATCTTAGAAAAAATGTTTTCTCTAATACCACAGGAGTACGCTTCATCGTTGATCTCAGATTTTACTGCATAAATAAGTGAACAATTCTGTTAATGCGGCAACATCTAGTGCAAAACCATTTAGAAAATAATCGATTACATATTTGTTAGGGTATGCATTCCGATTATATGGCACGTGCATAAGACAGGTAGGCTACACATGAAAATCACTTCGCTGCGTTGTGAAAACCTCTAACTTAATTATTTGTTGGTTGTGTACTCTTTCTCGTTTACTCTGACAAACAGTATTTATGTTTTCAAGCCTGTGGCTTAGTCTATTGGTCTCGTTTGCTGAACCGGTAAGTTACAGAGGCGTAAACAAACCAACACTGACGGTGGCGGGGAGACAAACACAGATGCAGACACAAACACATGGGCATATAGATATATATACACACACAGACATATATAAAAATATATATACACACACATATGTATATATATATATATATTGTTGAAGTTTATAGAAAAAAAGACGAAGACAGCTGTATGAACAACAAGCAAGTGTAGTAATTTGACGCTCGGGAAAAATGAAAAAGTCAATTATGTTTCGAGTCTATGCTCTTCAACAGGGCATAGGCGGAGAGAGAATGAAAAATATATGGAGCGTTCAGTGGTCCATATATATATATATATATATATATATGCGACAGTCGTCCGCGCACTTTCCGTTTACAAAATGCACTAACAAGGATTCTATCGACCTGAGGCTATAGTACAAGACACTTACCCAAGATGTCATGCAGAGGGACTGAACCATGAGTCATGCGCTGGGGAGGAAAGCTTCTTACAACACAGCCACACCGGCACCTTGGTTACCATTTTGTCTCTTTTCGTAAAATTGTACTCCTCTAATGGTATTGCATGGCTTTGCCTGTAATTATTGTTTTTATTATTTTGTTTAATAAATGTACAAGCTTCGGCAGTACATATTCTAAATTTGGAACGAGGCAGAAAATATTATTTCGTGGAATAAATTTAAATAAAATATTTTTCGAAACATATGTAGTGAGCTTTCCCTCTCCTCACATTCTTATATAACTTTATCTATTCACATATTTTTGTCACAAATTTGTAACGTTTTTCTTTTTGTGTTTGGATGAATGAGCCCAGTTGCAGGAAAAAAATATTACAATTATTATTATTGTTGTTGTTGTTGTTGTTGTTGTTATTATTATTATTATTATTATTATTATTATTATTATTATTATTTTATTATTATTATTATTATATTATTATTATTATTATTATTATTATCCTCATCATTATTATTATTATCCTCATCATTATTATTATTATTATTATTATTATTATTATTATCATCATCATCCTCATCATCCTAATTCATCTTCAATATTATTACTATTATTATTGTGGTGTTGTTGTTGTTACTACTACTAATACTACAACTACTACTAATAATAATAATAATAATACTTATAATAATAATAATACAATCTTGTTATCAACCTTATCATCATCGTCATATTCCTTATATCATTATAGTAGTAGTAGTAGTAGTAGTAGTAGTAGTAGTAGTAGTAGTAGTAGTAGTAGTATAGTAGTAGTAGTAGTAGTAGTAGTAGTAGTAGTAGTGCCACAGTTATTGTTTTGCTGTTACTAAAGTTGTTACTAAAGCTGTATTTTCTACTTCACTTTCTGATATGTTTTATCTATTTCTTTTTCTTTTTTTTTTGGAACTTTTTTATTTCATTTTATTTTTCACTATCTTCTATAGCTGGATATTACCTGCCTGTGCATAGCAATGAGAAGCAGACATTCTGTGTAATAAATTATTTATGGTCAATAGAGTCTTTCTGGTGATTTATTTCACACCATTCTTCTTCGTTGTTACAGTAGTGTAAAGATATATGCCGCTGTTCACATAAAGTCTCTCCTGAATACAAAAAGTAAATAAAGAAAATGCACAACTTTCATTTGTAACATACGGCTCCTGTTCTATATGTCCATACACTTGGCTGAATGCATGTGCGCGTAAATACATACAAACATACATATATATATATTTATGTATATATATAATATATATATATATATATATATATATATATATATATATATATATATATATATATATATATATATATATATATATATATATTTATGTATATATATATATATTTATGTATATATATATAGATATATATATATATTATATATATATATATATATATATGAAATATACATATATATACATATATATATATATATATATATATATACACTTTCATATAGAGATATGTATATATACATATATATGTGTGTGTGAGCGAATATATATATGTATACACATACATCCATACCTATACATATATAGACATATATACATATATATATATATATATTTATATTTATATTTATATATGTGTATGTATGTATGTATGTTTGTATAAGACTATGTATACTATGTGTGTATTTATGTATGTTTGTGAATGTATATTTTCATATGCATGTGTTAGTGTGCGTGAGTTTATACGAGAATATATGATTAATGGTGAGTGTTGCTGTAACTATAAATATAAATGCATATGGGCGTGTATATATCGACATGCATGATAAAACTCCATTCGACTGTAAATCCACCGAACCGCCCATTATCATAAAAATACTATAATATACAGAAATATTCTGAAATATCGAACGCCAGTTCACTATAAGCATAGAAGGTAATATTTTTTTTTGTTTGTTTTAGTAGGGGTTTTCTATATTTTTATTTAAAAATAGTTTATGCATAACGTTCTGTATTCGTTTCATAAAACTATGACAACCAAGTGTGATATTAATTAAGAATGTATTCCTTCACCACCTGTAAACAATGTCAAATGATCGCTTGTAAATTTAAAGCGCCATTCTGTTTAACAGTCCTTCCTGCTACCCGGTCAAATTTAGAAGCGGAGTTCGAAATCGTCTAAGTTTTCGGGGAACAGTAATCCGGTTTGATGGTAACTTCTTTCTCTTTAGTATCAGATATACTAAACTGTATCGTCCATGCTACATGTCCCTGTCTAACGGTGAGATCAGAAAGAAAAAAACATTGCAAATTACCCGAGAAGTTTAGTTTTAATTTTTAAGTGGTTTTTCATATAAAATACGGACAGGTAAATGCGTATATGTTTTGGTTTTATAGTAAAATAACATTCACAATAGTATTGATTTTAGATTCTGTTGTATATAACTATTACTTCACACACATATGATTTATGATATGTAATATGTACGTCTTACTTTGATACTTTGATAGATTTCGGCCACTAGTCATTCAAATCGGGAATCGGACAACATGGCCCACTCTAGTAGAAAGTTACTGCTTGCGGGAACATATCCGGGTGTAAGAGGTTTATCCGGGATTTCTTGAAGGAATTTGTCCAAAGTCTTCTTGAACCTTATGGAGTGGCACTCCGTTGGTTCCGACGACGACGAGGGTTCCTGCTGATCCGATCAACGGAACAGCATTCTCATGAAATTAATGTGCAAGTGGCTGAGCTCTCCACAGACACGTGTGCCCTTGACATAGTTCTTGGGGAGATTCAGTGTGACAAGGCTCGCCCTTTGAAATACAGGTTCAACAGAAACAGGAAGAAACTGTGAGAGAAAGTTGGGGTGAAAGAGTACTGCGGGCTTCGCCACAACTCTCTGCCGGAGCCTCGTGGACCTTCTGGCGTTTTTGCTCAATAAACACTCACAACGCCCGGCATGGTAATCGAAACTGTGATCTCACAACCCCAAAGCCGCACTCTAACCACTGGGCCATTGCGCCTCCACTCTATCTTATGTACTATCCATACTGATTCCCATCCTACAGTAAAACCACTTCTTACATATGACTTTAGAATAAATGATCGAGGGCGAATTGAGCTTTTCTATGGTCTTTATAACGCTATAAATTTAACAAGACGTAGGGGTTGTAGCTCTACTTGTTAAGAACAAAATCAAATATTTTCAACCAGATTGTGACCAAGCTCCACTTAAGCCACTGCATCACTGGCATCACAGTGTGAGATTGTTGGTGGGTGTAACCATTGGTATGTATATTACATACATTAGGAGAAAACGGCAGAGATATTTGTGTTTCTAGTAGAATATATATGTGAGTACATGAGCGTGTATATTGTGCGTATGTCTGTGTTTGTATGCGTACTCAGTTAGAAATATACATATTCACAGAAGCAAATATATGTATGTATATATATATATATATATATATATATTTGAGTAATTGAATGAATTATCTTATTAAGGATAATTCGAAAGATAACCGATACCTGGGTAGCAAACTCACATCAGAAAGAACACGATTGAAGCTACATCCCTAGGGCATAGACTACATGTCTTCGTGCGGAAATTTGATTATTATCGCCATGGGCTCCTTGAGAGCGGTCAGCTAAAAGTTTTTTGTGCATTTTGATGTCGACATAAGTTCCTTGATTTTCCTGATGAGAAATCTGCATAATGTACTCCTTAGGAATATGCAGCCTTCGAAACATATGCAGCCTTCGAAACATATGTCGAGAATAAAGGATATTTGTTAACTAGTGGTTCAACTCCATTCTTTCATATACTTATTATATATATATATATATATATATATATATATATATATTATATATATATATATATATATATATATATATATATATATATATATATATATATATAATATATATATATATATATATATACATACATACATACATGAACACATATATATGCGAAGACGCGTGTCTTAGTGGTTAGGGCAATTAGCTCGTGATCGTAAAGTGGTGCGTTCAATTCCCGGCGACACGTTGTGTCCTTGAGCAAGACACTTTGTTTCACGTTGCTCTAGTCCACTCAGCTGGCAAAAATGAGTGGTACTTGTATTTCAAAAGGGCCAGCCTTGTCACAATCTGTGTCACGCTGGATCTTCTTGAAAACTATTCCACGTGTCTGTGGAGTGCTCAGCCACTTGCATGTTAGATTCCGTTGATCGTATCAGCTGGTACCTTCGTCGTCGTAACCGACGGAGTGCTCTATTAATATACATATATAATCATATATATATATATATATCTATATATATAAAACTCTAGTTGTGTGAGTGTCTGTCCCCTTCGATTTAGATTCCTAACTCCTCTCACATTTTGCGGTGCAGTTTAACCAAATTCGGGTATCTTATAGTCGTGATTCATATCGAGCCCGTCTGACTATTAGCGCGCGTCAACGATTTTTAAAATAATTTAACATCATTTTTTATTCCATTTTAATGCATAAAATGCATCGTGTGTCGATGGCGGCGGAGTTGGCGTCCACGCTCACAGCTGCACCTGTTTGCTTCTCCCCCTTCCCTCCCTCGTGAAGCTGTGGGGAAGGGAGTGTAAAGAAATCAACGTCGTAAAGCGTTGTGAAGGAGACCAGCGTTCTTTTAGAACAACGACTTCATGGCTTGAAGACACCAAAACAAAAATGGCTAAGAAAGCCCGAATTGGCATCTAAAGATGCTTATATAGTTATTTCCCTTACAAACCCGAGCAACGCCGGGCGATACTGCTAGTATATATATAAAACTGTAGTTGTGTGAGTGTCTGTCCCCTTCGATTTAGATTCCTAACTAGTCCCACATTTTGCGGTGCAGTTTAACCAAATTCGGGTATCTTATAGTCGTGATTCATATCGAGCTCGTCTGAGTATTAGCGCGCGTCTACGATGAGTCTACGATTTTAAAAATAATTTAACATCATTTTTTATTCCATTTTAATGCATAATTTTTCGTGTGTCGATGGCGGCGGAGTTGGCGTCCATGGTCACACCTGCACCTGTTTGCTTCTCCCCCTTCTTCCCTCCCTCGTGAAGCTGTGGGGAAGGGAGTGTAAGGAAATCAACGTCGTAAAGCGTTGTGAAGGAGACCAGCGTTCTTTTAGAACATCGACTTCATGGCTGCAAGACACCAAAACAGAAATGGC
>NC_043003.1:65522859-65532859 GCF_006345805.1 Octopus sinensis | reverse complement strand
TGTCTCTGCGTAAGCGCGTGTGTGTGCGTGTGTGTGTGTCTACGTCTCTCTGTATGCGCGTATGTGTGCGTATCTGAACTGGTCTTTATTCGCATGAGAACTGAAATTGAAATATAATTCTCCAGATAGGATTTATAACTAATCGATATCTTTCGAAAATAATTCTGCGCAAAAAACTGAAATCTTCATGTAATTTGAATAAACATATTTGAATAAATAATGCATATTATTGAAGTGAACGTGTTATGTTTAATCAATTTCGAAAAATTTTATGAATCGAGAAAGGTTTCGAACTTTTCCAGTTAGCTTTTATGTTTTATGTGAGCAGTTGTGAAGTGTATTTAAATAAGAGATCTCGACCATGTGTTTATGAACCCTCACCGGAGTTAATATTGGTAAGAAATTACTTTTATATACAGAAGGAACATCAAAACCTGTTATATGTATGTATGTATGCATGTATGTATGGATGGATGTATGTATGTATGGATGGATGGATGCATGGATGCATGGATGCATGGATGCATGGATGCATGGATGGATTTTCTAACATGTGTGTTTCACTTGTAGATGCAATTAATTCGTATAATTTGAAAAGTTTCTTCATGTTTTATCTCGCAGAAATTATCTCCTCGGAATTAGCCATCATATTTTTATGTGAATTTTTTAATGAATCATTGGACCGTATCACTAAAATACCGATTGAGTAAATGAGTTTGTACTATCATAATGACATCGTAAATGTTTTGACCCTTTTACTACGGCAATCAGAGATATCCACTAAAAAGTTTACCTGATTTAATTGCAGAAAGCAGTTTTATACATCAATTTAACTTCTGTTGGAGAATGATATATTTGAAACTACGTTTTGAAGTTTATTGAGGCAACGTGACCTCCAGAAAATACCAATTCTCTAAAGTTTAATTTAGTAGTTAACGGGCTGAAGAAGGATTCGGCACATTTCTCGTGGTAGGATACCAATTACTAACTCTGTGTTGTATGCTACATTCAGAAAATAGTTCTAACACTATTCTCAGATTTTGCCAATTTTTTCTAGTTTTCCAAACAACGATTTTAGATTACTAAACCTCTAATGTTGTTTGAGAGAGATGAGAAATAAGGAAAATATTTGATACAGAAACAATTAATACATTTCTTTCTTGATTACGGAAAAAAAAACAAAGTCAAATTTGGATAGGATAAAATTTGAAATTCTGACGTTGAACAAAACATTGCAAAGTATTGTTGGTAAGTTCGGCTTATGTTCTAGAGTTTTAGCCAATCCACTGCTCTGGTTAAATGCATATCTTTTTTAAGTTGTCTTTAAATGAATGGAAGAAAATGTATTTAACCAGGGCAACGCATTGGCTAAAACTCTAGAACATAAGCCGAACTAACCAACAATACTTTGAAAAATTTTGTTCAACCTCGGAATTTCAAATTTCATTCTGTCCAAATTTATCTTTTTTTTTTCCTTTACTCAAGAATATATTAACTGTTTCTGTATAAAATATTTCCTTATTTCTTATCTCTTTCAAACAATATTGGGGATTTTATAATCTAAAATCGTTGTTTAGAAAACTAGAAAAAATAGGGAAAATCTGATAATAGTGTTAAATTTATTTGCCAAAAATATGTTAGAATAATAACTTAGAAATTATTTAAAATAAAAAACAAACCTTCATCGTATATTAGTTAACGACTTCACCTGAAAAATATAGAAGGCTCAATCCCTTATATCTTGCCTTCTTGCAATATTATAAAGCACGTGAGTGATCTGACAATTGGATCATATTCTAAGGAATTACGCTATAAAACTCGTGGCTGGAATACCTAACATTTCATTGTTGCATTGTCTTGTTCGGGCAGATTGATGATGAAATCAAGGACAACTGTTGTTTACTCACATATTCTGGTTTCCCTTGTTCTTGGAGTTGTTATTTCTACCCAGCTCAGACCAGATTCAGTAAAATTATATTCAAAACACTTGACGAAATGTTTTAAGCGATTATATTATCCAGTTTTTCCTTCAATTTTAAGATGGAGGCTGGTAAAGTTGATGATGATTAGGCTGGTATTTTTAGCAGGAAGGGTGCTCTTTTTGAGGCTCCTTTTTGTGAAGTATCCTTAGGTTTCTTAACTGCTCTTTTCCAGTTTTAAGCCTAAAACCCAAAGTCAAATTCAGAATATAAAACTATGAAATTAAATATCATGATTCGTTTAGTTGGATGTTCTAAGGTAAATAATGTATATCTCAGGAGAATATATCTGACATCTCCCTCGACCGTCTTTATAGGTGAACCGTTCGGATTATGTAAATCCTAGCAAACGAGATATTAGTTTAGATACATTTTAAAGGCTTTTCGATTGTAAATCTATTCGATCAGTGCTGGTCTGGGTTTCAGCATCAACAATGTAATAGCTAATATTGACGAGCCAATAAAATGCCTTTTAAGTGGGTACCCCATCTCCTGAAAATAAGGAATAACCCTCCATCAAATCACACACCACTATTTTAGACTGGGTCATGATACATCCGAAAACTCACCTCAGACGAAGTGATTGAAGGGACTGAAAGCATATGATGGCAGATTTGACCAATTAGGATTAACTGGTGGTTAAAAAAGAATAACACCAACGACAACAGCAGCCAGACATTGACCATATTAATTTTTAAGCAGTTTCGGGTTCAGTCCCACTGTGCAGCACCATGGGAAAGTGACTTCTACTAAAGCCTCATACTGACCAATGGTTTCTGAGTGAATTTAACAGATGGAAGCTGTGTGGAATCCTGTCATATGTGTATGTATGGGGTGCGTGTGGTGTGGTGTGTGTGGGTTCTGCGCTACCACTTGACAACTAGTGTCGGTTTGTTTACGCATCGGTAGCTTAACGGTTCGGTCAAAAAAACCGATAGAATAAATACCAAACTTGGAAAAATACGTACTGGGCTAATTCGTTCGACTTAAGCTATCAACACGGTGCTTCAGCATAACTGCACCTTAGTAACTTAAAAGAAATGTCATTAATTTTGAATCAATCTGGATTTTTATTTTATCCATTTCAAAATTATAGAAGTCAAATTAAATGCACGACTGGTCTAAGACTCGAAACTCAGACAGATCTACATAAATAGCTTGAGGTTCTTAGTGTTGTACTTTATCGCCTATGCCAGTTAATACATTCTACGATAGCAAGTTTCAACTGCAACAATGAAAACACGGTTTCTCGCAACTACATTCATAATGAACGTGTAAACATTTGCAAATGGCAAAGAGCGGAAAAAAAATTGTACAGATGTAACAGATAAATGGCGGATATTATGAAGAACAGCAGGAGATAATGCGTGAATAGTTCCTTCAACAAATAGCAACATTATCAAAGCACATTGCAGCATTTGAGCAAATTACTCACACTAGCACTCTCATGACCGCGCTGCACTCTCATCCAGTTGGCTTTCAGATAAAGGAGTTTCATTGGAATTTAAAAAAAGTAAAATTTCATTCGACTAAATACAAAAGCTATGTAAATGCTTGAAAGGTTAAAAGAAACTTAAAAAAAAAAACAGATAATAATACAAAGATATTAATTCATGTCATAAAATGTATCGTAAATATATTTGATAATGAAAATAAATAATACATAGTTTAAAGCTGAAAACGATTAGCCCTGTGAATGAGGAATGTCACGTTGAACAAATGATATTTGCTCACAAATGATATGTTACTGACGAATGGATGGGGTCTGTGAATATGTGTGTAGGAAGACGCGAGATCTAATGCTGAGAGGATATCAGAGTTCTGTGTCGGGCGGTGTATTATCTCCTTGAGTCAGGCACTTAATTTGCTGATGCTGCTAATGAACAGAAGATGAGTACCGGCCTACAATTAGTGCAACACCGTCTCATTTCACTTTTCAGTTGAACGTAAAACTTTACACAAATCAAACAATAATACAGATAGATAAACAGATGGATAATTATAAGATTATTCTAGAAATGTATATTGTAACTACTTACTGCCCAGCTGGATCCCAAAATGCTCCAGCTAGTTATAGATTTTGCAAACTCGAAGCGGCCGTATGAATATGCATTGTAAAGTTAATATGGTGTGAGTTCCTTCACTCCGGACTTGTTGCCTTCTTAGTCTCCGTGTATCGATTGAGACTGATAGATATGCACAGTCAATATATGCAACGAACTACAATAGGCAACTTCGTGATCATTTGGACAGGCTTATGCAATCTGTGAAACAATCCTATCGAATACAATGTATATATTAAGTGAAATTCAAACTGAGTGAACTTTCTCCCATTAAAGCAGTTTTGAATAGGCTGGTTCTTTCTCCATCTTATGGTTTATAGAACTACTAGACAGAATTTACAGTTAATCATTTCAAAGGATGATTTAAATAGCCTGTCCACTCTTTTAGGTCCATTTCACTTGCTTTACTCTGAGATCAGAGGACCGTTTCCTGCAGTATCAATTTGGGAATTCTCATCAAGGCACATCATTACTCTTACAGAGCGCAAAGCTGCTGTATCCTCTTTGCGAGAAATTGCAATTTACACCGGAGTAGAGACTCTAATGAAGACTTAATTAACGATCTAATTAAAAGGTTTTTTATTGTCTTCCAATACCTGGGATGTTGCTTAATTTCTTCTTTCATGTTAACTAGGTCTAAGACACGTTTGTATGTTGCATTCATCACATAGCTTGAAAACAGTGCTTCTGTATATTTCCTCTTAATTAGTGTACAGTGATTAGTGGAAAATGCTTCTTAAATTAGAAATACATACCTAAAATGGTTCTTAAGTGACATGAATAGATTCAGTTGGGTTTAGTGAACAATTTTGCGAAGAAATTGACGTTGGAGCAGAAAGTCTAATTAATTCCTAATTAAGTGTCTAATTAAAACTTATTAATTTGTTTTTCCATACCCGTCTTTTTCTTAAGCTTTCATTTAAGTATCACTTATGTCTAAGGAGTAATATTCAATGTGATTCATTACTGGAGCTTAAAGTCTAATTAAATTAGTTATTTACGCAAGTTGATTATCTCATAATTAATTAATCCATATCTAAGCATACTTAAGAATCATGTTTCATGGTATTAGGACCATTTGTATATATATTGTGCCTTGACAGTATTTTGGAGCTTCAAGTCTAATCAAATCAGGACTGGCTCTCGGTCTATAAAGATCAACCAGCAACCACCTTCGACTGCTGGGTCGCTTTTCCACTTCGACCTGCTCTCGTAGCTTAAGGCTTTTTCCGAGGAACAATTTACTAACCTGAAGTACATTTAGGAAAGAGAATGCAAATGGAGCTGTTGATTGCTAACTGAAGTTTAGTTTGAATCGCTTTCAGTCACGGACACATGGTCGTCGATCTTAATACTCCCCCGCTCTGGCCATTGATAATACCTCATTTCCATCGTCCGCCTAAAAGTGCAGTGTCAACACATAAGCTTTAGTCCGCCGGTTGGCGTGGTGCACCGATGTGTGACACTGGGTGCCACCACATAAGAAATTTAAGGAGAGAACGAAAGCCAGTTGTACCCGTCCACCCTACAAGGTGTTAAACACCGAGACACCAAAAGTATTATCTCTTCACAGCTACCCTCGCTACACACACACACACAAACTCATTGCAGGCTGTTAATTTTGCTTCCTGTATAATACTTTTCTCTAGCAACTGAACTCATTATATTTTACACATTATCACTTACTAGACAATAGTATTACCTATCCAGTAGCAGATAGCATGTCGACTACTCCTAATACCATTAACAATAGAAGTGTATCAGAGAAAATGAAATGTAGTTTTGGATGGTGAAAACTTTACAAGTAACGTAGATAATGAATGAAGTCTATGTAATGATGTAAATTGGAAAATTAAATATGTAGTTAAAAGCTATTGTAATATACCCAAAAGTTATTACAAATGACGTGATTAGATACGGAAGAAAATTCATTATATAACGCTCCTGAAATATGGCAATTTGGAAAACTGTGCGAAATTATAATAAAAAATTCTATAAATAAATATTTCTGAAAGCAGGCTACTCTGCATGTAATAGAGTGTGATTAACTAATAGTTACAAGAATGAATGCATGATTTTCTAGATTTAATCTTTTATAATGTTTTTGGTTTTAAAGTAGAAAAGTATTAAAAAAATAAGACTATTGACAATTATTGGATAGTTGCAAGATTTTACGAAAACTAGTGATTATAGACCAAAAATTTAATGAATTTTAGGAAAAGTGAACACACTACGAACATAGCGATCTCAGAACGGAAGAAAATTATTATAATTGAATACAAAGAAAATCTTTAGAAAAAGTTGAAGAGTTTGACAATACGAGTTGAAATATAAACTCACTTTTTTTATAATTTTCTTTTTATTTATTTATTACATTTCGTTAAATTCTGTAATTCCTATTATTTTTTATATTATTATTTTCTCTCGTTCGTGCAAAGCTAGAAGTATTTGGTAGGAGTACAGCAGAGGTTTCATGATTTCTATTTATGTACGCAAGCATCTCAACCTAGTATGCAATGGAAGGCAATGAAGACTAGAGTACTGTCTTGTTCACTTCTCGACTACAATTTTTATTAAATAAAGATTTCTGAGACAATATAAAGATAGGCTACAGCAAATATTCTGCTCAATACCACAGATTTGCTTGTCAGCTGTTTGACCTTAGCTAGTTGAGCATGTCCCTTTGTGCCTGATGATATGTGCATCTCTGACCACAAGTAGAAGTAGTGGGGGAGCATGATAGCCATGTGTTGAGAAGAATTCTTTGGTGTTTGAATAATTCACCTTTGGAAACATGAGTGTTTCGTTCAGTATCCTTAAACAACCTTTATTTCAGGGACCTTTTGAGCGGGATGGGCTACTCAGCCTGAAGAAAATTCTAACTGGGCCCTGACTGCAAGGTCATGCGCTGTTTATCTAGTTGAGATAACCATGTCGCACACATATGGTTGTGATTCATGTGCCTGGTGTATCCTTATCAGACGGGTAGTCAGGATGGGTATACTGGGCTTCGTATATTTTACCCCAGTGTCACTTTGATGGCGTGCACTGCTCTCTCACTCAATAATAATAATAATAATAATAATAATAATAATAATAATAATAATAATGATAATAATAATAATAATAATAATAATAATCCTTTCTGCTGTAGGCATAAGGCCTGAAATGTTTGGGGAGGGGACTAGCCGATTACATCGACCCCAGTCTTCTACTGGTACTTAATTTCTCGACCCCGAAAGGATGATTTCAAATTTTGGCACAAGCCCAGCAATAGTCCGTTCTCCTAAAGGCACAATGCCTAAAATCTTGGTTGGGGGGAATCGATTACAACGATCCTGGTATTTCACTGATACTTAATTTATCGATTCCGTAAGGATGAAAGACAAAGTCGACCTCGGATAAATTTGAACTCAGAACTTGAAGACAAACAGAATGCTTGCCCGCGTACTTAAGATTCAGCCATCTCGCTGCCTTGATGATGATAATGATGATGATGAGGAGGAGGAGGATAATGATGATGATGATGATGATAATTTCAAATTTTTGAACAGACGATTACATTGGCCCCAACCAATACTTGACAGGTATTTTGCATTATCGATCCCTGAGGGATAAAAGGACAAAACAATGTTTCAGATTGATGCTGCTTTAGGTCAGTGGTCCTACGAGATGTACTGAAGAGAAAACGAGTTTTGTTTTAAGAGTCGGTAGCATTTTTCATAATGGAAAGTGCATTCAAATTACATGGTATATCGTATACTCCAAAGTGTTGTGGCTGTTGTTGTTGTTGTTGTTGTTGTTTCTCAGCAACGTTATACTGATGGAGCAGATTTATGGCTGAAACTAGCCAAGAGATTTATAAAAAAAATATCCGGTGCTTATTTAACAAGCTTACCATGAAGTTGTTGAGAAGTGTAACAGTTTACAGAATAAAGGATTTAGAGAATGCAAAGTAGCAACATTTCAAATAATTGTTGTCTAACATAGGTAGGTCTCAAATTCAAGAAGCAGAATTTTTGTATTTCTTCCATTTTCAATATTACACTATTTTATCGGTCAAATAAAAATACTCTGTATACATACTCCTCGAATTTGGTCTTTATTCATATATTTCTAGGGCAAACCATATATTTAATCTGCTATATTTTTATATCACTCACGGGTGTATGGAACGGAAAGCGAGGACCGTTTTTAAGTTAGTAGCTTATTTCGAAGCAGTAAGGAATCCCGCAACATTCTGCACGACGTGAGAAACTTTAAAAAACGACTCTACTTCCGTGAAACATTTAAATGAGTTTCTTTACTAACTCCTATGCTGATCCAGATGTTAAGAATAACTGGAAACGCCCACACGCACACACAACACACACACACACACACACACACACATATATATATATATATATGTTTATACATATATATATATATATATATATATATATATATATATATATATATATATATGAACACATGTACATATACAGAGATGATCGATAAACAATTGAAAATCTTTTGTTTGTAACTGATATATCAAGTCAATTGAATTAGCAATCGTCTCACACGAGAATATTTCATTAAATAGCTTTCTTTATGTCAGCAACTACAAAGAAACATTGACAGCCTGCTTAGACTGTATCATTGAGTTGCTGTTGAGCTTCGTCCGCAATGTAATTAGACAGTTTGGGCAGTAGGACAATTTAAACCTCCCGCTTATTGTTTCATCTCTCCAAAAAAAATAACACCACCACCACCACCAACCCGCTTTCTCATCAGCTTTATCTTTATTACTAACACTGCCAAGAATAAAACTGAAATTATGGACTCCATTGTGTGAAGATATTTCTGGTTGACATAATGCCAACTCTGCAAACACACGACATTTTCTTTCTTTCTTTTTATCTTCCTTTTCTTTTTTTTTTTCTTTTTGTTTGAAGGAATCCTCATCTGATTCAATTATTGAGGCATTGCTAATGGTCCTATACAATTAATGCATAGTGCTATCGCTATCAAAGACAAATTAAGGCGACTGACCCTGTTCCAGAGAGACTGCAATAATATTAGCCTTTTGATTAGTCAGCTACTCGACAAATAGTGTAAGCATATTGTTATCTAAACATCGGCGACTATTTCCGTATCGGCTTTATCCGTTACACGCACTAATCTTTTGTAGTTTTCCATGCAGCCGGTATGAGCTGAAGATACATCAAATGAGTAAGAAATCAAAGCTATTAGAAACGTCAACAGTTTAGATAAGAGAAGAGCCAACTTTATGAACAATACATGATGGATGTAAAAATGGAATTGCTGAAATTCTTGACCAGAAGTAGGCTTACAGAATTTAATGACTTTGGGGCAAATAAATGATTTAGAAAAAGAGGCTAATTTTGTGGAATCCTTTTATGCTGGTCCCTCAGAAATACGAATGATGTTATGACGTACAAATATATAATGTTGCTTGAACGAATTGTTCCCAAATGTATTATCTCAAAATGGCTGAAATGAAACTGGAACATGAGCCATCATCTGGACCAAATATATATCTTTTGATCAAGTGAGTCGCATTTTATTAGTTATAGTCATGTGAATAACGAAACAAACTAGTACGTCATGAAGAAACTATTCAAAGCATTTTAGATCTTTTTTTATATTCGACTGCTTCAAAATATTCCTGACCATTGTGAAAAAAATCACCAGAAGTTTACTAGAGTTTAATCCCGTATTATATCAATCTCAAATCTGTTTCTTTTATTTTTCTTGAGCCCAATTATTTTTCTTGTGTTGTGTGGGGACTGGCATGTCAAAGAATAGGCCCAATGTTTCCTCTACGTGTCGTAAGAGGTGCCTAAAAGAGATTGAGGAAAGATTTACACACTGACCTCGTACGATCCTCATTAGCAACGACTTCTCAAATACTTCCATGTGTCGGAGGGTTCTCGCCTGAGTGGAGCAAAGCTG
>NC_043003.1:65500359-65517859 GCF_006345805.1 Octopus sinensis | reverse complement strand
TAGAATACCGCTGGACGGTTTGTGCTCAGACTTAACATACACAGCAACACCTCCACCTCGCCTTTTTCCTCTGTCACATCTGAAAAGGACGTAGCCCTGCAGGTGGATTTCTGAGTCCTTACTGCTGGAGTCAGCCAAGTCTCGGTGATAGCTATCACATCAGGGGAGTCACGTATGGCCAGTGTAAATAGTTCACTGAACTTTGGGAATAAGGAGCACGAGTTGGTGTAGACGATGCTGAGCTGTGAAGTCTGAGGGGCGGGAGTTGGGGAACAAGCAGAATAAGGGGTATCAGAGATAGCATCGTTGACGGGGGTATCAACTTCACTTCGATCTGCCCTCCACATCACTTTCCCTGTCAGCACTACAGCATGGGACCAGAGGTAGGACTGATTATCTGTCCATCTTGGATTCGTAAACCTTCTCTCCCATTTGTTTCCTCATCTTTAGTTCGGATATTAGGTTTCTCCGGCGAATTCTCTCTCTTAGTGAGTATTCCTCGCGAAAACCCATATTGGGGTCTTCCCAGGCATGCGTCTGAGCTCTGTTCAGAAAGACTGAAGCCTCCCGATCGGAGGAGAAGATTACCCTTATTGGGCGTGGTCTAGTATCCGAGGTTGGGTTCGCTTGGAATCTTCCTAGCCGAGCGACCTTATGGACACTGACATTTTCGTTCACAGAGAACAATTTTCCAACTAAAATGGAAACAAAATTAATGTCATCTTTTAGGCGGTTTATGCCTGTATCACAGGTGGATTCAGCTTTACCATAAATTATTGCTGATCTTGAGTGGGCAAAATGTTCTCCACTATGAGCTGCGGTATTCGATTCTTCATTGGAAGATTTCGAAAGGGTGGTTTCATAGCCATCGGACTTATGTCGGCCTGTGGGGTCGATCGGAATGGGTTTAGTGGTCATAATTTTCCCGCCTGGTTTGGAACTGCACTGCCTCTTCTTCGGTTTGGGGGAGCACTACTCCCCAGATGAACTCACATCGAGATCGTTCAGAATTGGTTGAGCAATGGCATTAATGGGAAGGACAAGTGAGGGAGAATCCAAACAGATTTTATCGTGATCAGGTTTCATAGCTAAATCTGCCCCACTGGAGTTTTGACTACGTTTCTTCTTTTGGGGAGAACAACGGTCCTCAGGTGGGTTTGAGTCTACGCTCCTCAAATTAGGTCACTGATTAGCTCCAAGAGGCCATCGCCTCTAGCTAGCTATATGACACACGAACCTGCGTCCATTACAACCTTCGAACAGGGGAGGTCAGCCGCTTCACCTTGCTGGTCAGACATCTGCAGACATGTTTCAGGGATGTTGCCCTTTATCAAAGCAGCGTAGTCAGACCCAGCAGGTGTCGCTACCGACCGTCTGTTCGAAGATTTTATTTACCTGGTTACAGTGGAATACATCCACTTGTTTTCAATAATAGAAATATTAAAATTACTAACTCTCTCTAAAGGAGATTACGGCAGCGTTACTGGATATTAATAGTTATCGCCAAACTAATGTGACAGTCCATAAATGTAAGACTAAAGCTGTCGCTGATTAGCTCCAAGAGGCCATCGCCTCTAGCTAGCTATATGACACACGAACCTGCGTCCATTACAATCATTCCACATATATATAGCCTCTTAGATGACTGGTTTAAATTTTCCTATGCCAAAAACTAGCGACAGCTTTAGTCTTATATTTATGGACTGCCACATTAGTTTGGCGATAACTATTAATATCCAGTAACGCTGCCGTAATCTCCTTTAGAGAGACTTAGTAATTTTAATATTTCTATTTTATATATATATATATATATATATGTGTGTGTGTGTGTGTGTGTGTGTGTGTGTGTGTTTGTGTGTGTGTGTAAAGAGAGAGAGACAGACAGACAGACAGACAGACTGACAGATAGATATGCACATATATGTATTTACACACATGAACACACACATATACATACATGCATATGCGAATATATATATATATATATGTATGTACTTGTGTATGATGACAGTTGACAAGATTTCCAACGTAATCTTTAATAAAAGATAAATATGTCATACGTATGCTACCTGCATTTACATAGCCTCTTAGATGACTGGTTTAAATTTTCCTATGCCAAAAACTAGCCTGAAATTCCGATAAGGAATTAAGAATTGATCCACTATGCCCTTGAGCGTTCGTACAAAGTGGATTTTGCAACAATCTGTAAAGATACATAAAGCATAGAGTTTAGGTAGATGCTGGCAATGGAAATATAAGCAGATAAAAGAAAAAGAAACTGTCTAACATCCTTAGTTTGTGACAAGTACAGTTTTTCAAAGATTAGATAAGACCACAGACACAGCATTTAAAATAACTTCAAGGGGATCCACAATATATAGTTTTCTGGCTTCAAGTTTCTTCACCTGATACATAATGCAATTTTTCGCAAAGTACAGGTTGTTCTTCTTTCCTACTGACCGACACACACACACGTACATACTTACATAAAACATACGCACACCGGTGGCGGAGGACAGGCCCAAAGACACGCACACAAACATACATACATTCACACTCACACGCACACACACACACACATACACACACACGAACGCACACACAAACACACACACATATATAGGAGTAGATATAAGGGTATGCAAATTAGGCAGCTTGACATACAAAGAATGTTAAATAGATTAAATACAAAATGTATATATTTACATAGAAAAGGGTCCGACTTACACAGAAGAGGAATGACGTCAAGAATTAAAGGGGTCGAAAAGGAGCATTACAAAGCCAACATCTGTTTCTGGGGGCTCGGTGGTCCAAATTAATGATTAGTAATTAATTCCATCGCCGGATGATACGAGCCTCCGTCTTCAGGGAAGAAATCTTACATTTGAGGTGTTGACGGAAAGGAGACTAAAGTTGGAAGGATATTTCGGTCAACATCTCAAAGGTAATCATAAATTTGGACCACCGAGTAAAACTCTAACCCATAAATAGCTCTTGGATTTGTAATGGTTCACTTGGGCCCCTTTAATTCTTGATATTATTTCTATTCTGTGTAATCGGGCCTTATTGTATGTTAACATATATACTTATTTTGTATTTAATGGATTTACATTTCTTTGTATATTGACCAGCCTAACTAGCTTATCCTTACATTTACTCCACTACCCGCTCTGAGCACTATAAGTGTACTCTATACGGAGAATATCTCATTCTCGTCTATGAACTTTATATAAGCCTGACGATTCTTTCTTCGTTCGACTACCATCCTCATAGCATCTCTTATATTCCTTCCCATGACTTCCATCTTTTATATCCCCGCTGTAAGGCTTTACTTCCAAGACAAGCCAACTTAATCTAATTTGTCCTTAGTCGAAATACACATGTTGTTAATGTCCTGTTGTTTGCATTTGTAATTGTGTACCATTTCTTCGTATTTTTTCCGTCCTTGTTTTAGCATACATTCGCTTGCCTTCTTCCAAGGAGTCTAGTGCTCTTAGCTTAGATTTTCTTGAGGCCGGCCAGATTGGAGCAGTCTCGTGTCTAACCAGCCGAAACTGCAAAGATGACCTGGAACTCGACTGAAGATAGGAACCTCTGAATGACCCGTTCTTGTTTTTTCCTTTCCTTTTTTGTATCATCTAACTGTCCAGATGTTTTCTTGTCGGCATAAGGCTACTATAATAGGGATAGAGTAAACGACACTTACCCAAGGTACTGATGAGTGGGACTGCAACCATGACCATGTAGTCGAGAAGCAAACTTCTTACCACTCCATTGTTGACAGTCGACGACGATATATAGCATTCTACCTATTTGACTCTGTTTACCAGTTTTAAACAATGGACTTATCACGATTTTATATTTCATTTGGTTTCAATATTCAAGGGTCTTCTGTATCATAATATTTATTGTTTTTTGGTTTAAATCTTAAACTATTCATAGAGACTCATCAATAATTAAATATTGTGTCCTGCACAAATCAGTTGTACATAGTTATTCTTCCGCTGTTGTCAAGGTGAAGCATCACTTGTCACATTTCTCTTACTTGAGAATACAAGCCTGTTAAGCTGCCGCAGTTTTCGTTCGTATATAACAAACGGAAAGTTTTTTCTGTATTCTCCAGATGCTTTCATAGTTTTTCCTGTGATATATATATATATATATATATATATATATATATATATACGCACATATTTAGGTTGCCTGGCTGTAAAACGAACAGTATTCTTTCCCATATTACGGCATATAGTTTGTGTGTAGCTTATCATGTCCTTGCCAGGTAAATAATGCTCAAGCAGTGATGGCTTCTTTTAAAAACATAAGAATTTCTTGGCACTTGTTTAATTCTAGGTCATTGCTGCTAAGCAAAACATTTGGTCGAAAGTTTTCCTCTCGTGACTATGCACACACATACACACAAATGTATATACATGTATGTATATAGTGGAGGCACATGGCCTAGTGGTTAGAGCAGCGGACTCGCGGTCGAAGGATTGCGGTTCGAATCTTAGACCGGGCGATGTATGAGCGAAAACAACCAAGCTCCACGCGGCTCTGGCAGAATGTAATGGCGAACTTCTGCCGACTCTTTCTCCACAACTATCTCTCACTGCGACCGACCGGCGTCCCGTCCAGGTGGGGAACCTATACGCCAAGGAAACCGGGAAACCGGCCATTATGAGCCAGGCGTTGCTTGAGAAGGAACAAACAACAAACATGTATGTATGTACATATGTATGTATAGATGTGTGTGTATATGTATGTGTGTGCATGCGTGCGTGTGTGTGAGTGTGCATGTGTTTGCATGTATGTATGTATGTATGTATGTATGTATGTATGCATGCATGCATCTATGCATGTAGGTATGTAAGTATAACCATACCCTTTTATTTGTCGTCTTACCCCTAGATTATATCTGCATCGAAAACGTAATATACCATAATTAATTTAGACGACGATATATTTTCTCTATAATGTTTTGCGCTCATCGAGATAGAACAAATAATTTAAAAATAAAATTTGAACAAATAGTATTTGTAATAATTAGCATTTTTAGTGTTATAATCGATTTATTAAAATGGGCAATGTTTCCAAGGAATGAACGGATTTATTTATTTCATGTCTGTGAAAGTAGAAACGAGTTTAAACAAAACAGCAGAACATAGAAAATGTAGAAGAACGTCTTAATTAGTTAAGCATGGAAACCTGGTTGTAGTAGATTTAATTTCAGTTGACATCGATGTCTATTCTGCCGGCTTAGTTTAACTTTTAATAAAATTATTTTTTTTTCTAATCCAATAAAACAATTCTTTATCGTTACTGTTAAAGTTGAAGTCAGTGATGACTACGATATTTCTATTAAATTATTATATTCCCTCAGAAGTTCTGAAGACATGGAAAACAAATAAAAAATATTGAAGTTTTAAAAAAAATAGATTATAACATGATTGATGAGACGAGAAAGTAAATGATTTCCTTCTTTGTAGCCTGACAGCAAAACGAAAACAATTACTCACAAGTTATTTTAGCTTTCTTCGTAATAGAAAATAATCTAAATTTCACCTTCATAACGAAACCTAAAATGGCGGCTGTGCGTTTTCTGAACTGCCTCAGTATTATTATGTATTATATAAGTTTCTATATTAAGAACACTATCTTTATGTACAATCAAGAAAACATTATTTTGTACAGTCGATCATTTCTCTTAAATTGGATACTAATCTAATTTATCCTTTTCCCATAGAGTGACGCATTATTTTTATCTAAATCGATATTTTAATAAGGATGCTTATTATTCATTAATTTGCTAGTTTAAGCAAACTGTTTAAGAATTTTAATTAAACTTACAAAAACGTCACATAAAATATAACATCAAAGCTTGTTATCGCTTTCCTGGACAGCTAATCAGTTCTCATAATGATACATACCTCTGTTGCTGAGCGCATTGCGAAAATTCAATTTTCTGTGTTGAGATTACTTTTCAAAGACCTTAGTGAGCAGCAGAAATCGCAGAAAGAACACAATGAAACACTACAGATTCATTTATTAAATCCAAATATCCATTTCAAATCATTTATATTTTATTATTGATGTTCAGTTCTGAAAATAACTAATTTCCTCATATTCATTTCCTCAAATAGCGAGCAGAAATTTCTACATCGTATAATACCTTCGTTCATTCTAATTGATCCGATTCTATACACAACGGAATTTAGAAACATGCTTTGTTGTGAACGCTGAAGCAAAAAGATAGATGAATCCCTGCTGGATATAATTACATCAGAAAACCTTACTAAAGCTTTTTAACACCAGTAAGAATGAATCTAGAGACAATAAGAAACAACAATAATAATGCTTAGCATTTTGAAAGAGATTAAAATACTCCCAAAATCAAGACTATAGCCATCAGAGATTAAGTTTGTAAAATTCTCGTTTTCCAAACAAAATATAATATCTGCATTAATGAATGCATGATAGGTCTTACTTGATTACAACATATCTATTCATACTTTTTTCATGTAGAGAAGTAAATATGTTGCTACGAGAGCATAACGGAGATGATACCTTTCTTATCGAATTTTAAACAATGGATGGAAACTGTTTGATATCTACAAAATATTTAAAACCCCTGGAAACAATTTAGAAAATTACATCCATTTCGTAGTCTAGTGATTTTTATTCTTACTCTGTTTCACGCACAAGTACTAATACATATCCACATATAGACTCACATATATACATACCTATGGACAGATAGATAGATATATATATATATATATATAGATAGTGAGATAGAAATATAGATAGATAGATAGACAGACTGACAGATAAACAGATAGCACGATATATATATGTATATATTATATATATCATATACATATGCATATATTTTACTCTAGTATTTCCATTATATATATATATATATATATATATATACGAGGGGTATATGAAAAGTCTTGAGCCTCAAAAATAAAAAAAAGACATTGTACAAGACTTCTGATGAAGGTACCTCGCATATATGTACATTCTTTCACACAAGCATATATGAGTGGTATGTGCGTGTGTGTAACTATGAGGCGGGGATTCATGTGTTTATGTATGTGCTTGTGTGTATCTATGTTTTTATGTATGCATTTGCAGCCCACGTAATTTGTAAAAGAATATGACTCGGCAATGTACCATGTTTTCGCTTATTGTTTTGTATTTTTAAGTAGTTCCAAATTGACACACACCTTCTTCATGTTCCCGTTCGTCTACATCTAGTGTCACATTCAGATTACTAGAGCTGCAGGAGAAGACAACTGCGCCGACATCTAGTTTGCACTTGTTTGCAGCTGAGTAGGTGGAAGTAACCTGAAATGAAGCCCATTTTCAATTAGAAAACGAGGCATTCATTCACAGAATAGCACTCATGTCTATTTATCTGTGAGTCGAACAACATGAGCAATAGGCCGTGCTGTTTGACACACAGACATATAGAGTTACACATTCATCTGCACGCATATATATATATATATATATATATATATATATATATATATATATATATATATATATATATATCAGATTACATGTGTTGCTAACGCTGAAAAATAGTTACAAATGGATTGTTTTATCTGTTTGCATTAATGAATGTGCACATTTTCTTTTAGTATTTCTAAGATAATTACACGATTGGGATCCCCTTAAAGCAGACCCTCTTTGAATTGTTTCTCTTTCCCTTACTTTCTTTTTTCCATCTATCTCATTCTCTCTCTCTCTCTCTTTTCCCTCATTCTTTTCTCTCTCTCTCTATTCTTATTGTTTTTTCTATCATAATATTTTGATTTTTATCTGTTTATCCCTTTTTATAAATTAATTAAAAGTCTTGCTCTCTCTCTCTGACTGTAAGTATTTCATCAGTGCAAGTGTAATGTAAAAACAGTTTCCTCTGAAGAACTGTAGTGTTCTTATTTCTAGCAAGGCCGTTGCTTACTAGCACTCTCTGAAATCTGAAATCAGCTGTGATATGTATTATTTATATATATATACATAATTGGAAAAGGGTGCGTGGTGTTCGATCATATAATAATAATAAAAAAATGTATAAATATATGCATATATACATATATATATGTACATGCTTGCATATATATATATATGTATATATACATGCATATATGGGTACAGGACATAAAAAAAACGTTGAACACAAAGAGAAATGAAAACATAAAACATAAACATAGAAACGAAATTTTTATCGAACAACGAAAAAAAGAGTAACGAGACATACAAAATAAAGAATATTCCCCTTCTTCGGTTGTCCCTGTTTCATCTACTCCACGTTTCAAACGCAATGCGCAGACGTGGATGTGTGGTAAAAAAGCTTTCTTCCCAACTAGTTCCGTGTCAGTTCCACAGTGAGTTACTTAGTTAGGTAGTTAGTTAATTTGGCTCAAAAGCAAATAGCAAGGCCATGTAGGGGGACATGGAGTTAAGTACAGGGTGTTGTTCATGTAAAGAGTTCAGGCCACTTGAGGTCCAGGGAGGCTTTGAACAAAGCGGTCGTCGGCATCTTCACCATCTCGTCTGGCAGCTTGTTCCACGGATCCGCAACCCGGGCGGAGAAAGCTCCTCTCCTTCGATTGAGATGAAATCGTCGCAGGTAGAGCTTTTCGGAATGACCCCGCAGCCGACGCTCTGGAGCAGGAGTGAAGAACAGCTCTTTCGAGAGGTTACACTTTCCGCTTATGATGTTGTGGGCGAGAATGAGATCACCACGGCGGCGGCGTGAGGAATTTATGCAGGTGTCTACTCCTATTACCTCGGGACGACCAAAGTCTTGTTAGTGGCTTTGGTAGACGGAAACTGAAATAAGACTGTAATCTATGTATGTATGTAGGGTGGCCCAAGAGTAGCTTTACGGTTATTCAACTATCTCCTTGGCGCTCATATATTAACAGTTTAGACCTTAATTATAAAATAATATGAAACCATTATTCTATGCTGATTTAGTTAATTTTGTCAAACTCCTTTTTCAGTTTGTAAGATAGAAATTTAAATGATTTTGTGTCTGAGTTAATTCCCCACCACTGCTTGATAACCGGTGGTGGTGTGTTTACCTCCCTATAACTTAACAGTTCAGCCCAAGTTACTAATAGACTAATTACCGGGCTTTAAAAAAGTATTGCGGGGTCATTCATTGGTCTAAAATGTTATGGAGGCGGTGCCCCAGTATGGCTGCAGTCTTATATCTGGAAACAAGTAACAGATACACGCACACACGCACACGCACACACACACACGCACATACACATATATATATATATATTCATTCTTAAACAAGAATATTGTTGACAGTGACTTCGAAGTTTAGGCCATTTTAGCCATCGTCGGACAGCAATGCATGAGAGTTAATCTTGGCGATGTATCGTCTTCCTTGGGTGTGTGGGTTTGCTCGGAGAGCTAATTACGTTTCAGGGTGGCTTCTTACGGAAAGGTGCTTTCGAAAATTTATTATTGATTAAATTTGGGATTATGTTACCGGTTAGAATTTGTTTATGTGTGTAGAGTTTCATATGCAATAGTGTACATTGAGGTGCTTTCCTTTGTTAGGTAGGCAGAAGATGTGTTAGTTGTGTAGTTGCTTTTGGTTTAATTGGATTTCATTCTTTCTTTTGACCATTACATGGTCAAAGAAACACATTTTCATGTATATATATATATATATATATATATATATGTGTGTGTGTGTGTGTGTGTGTGTGTATAAACAATTATATAAAGGCCAAACAGACACATTCACAAGCATATATATATATTTTCATATATATATATATATATATATATATATATATATATATATACATGCGTGCGTTGTGTGTAAACACATGCCTATATACATCCGAACACACATTTTTATCGATTCTTACGCAACTACATATATCATATATCTATGTATGTATTAAATACTCGCTCATATAAGACATACATGCACACGTAATTACTCATGAATATCAATAACTTACATAAAATTTATTAAATAAAATTACAATATTAACCAACTTTCTTGTATGCAGAACATAATCCTGTGGAGAGAGGCATCTTCTATAGCTTCAGCGAAGAAATTGTGAGAACCTCTTTGATCTTTCTCAAGATCAAACATTTTCATATGATTCGTTTGTTCTCTCTGAAATAAAATCACTGAGGCACCGAATCCTCAACAACCTACCTTTCTACTAAGATAATTCCTCGATAAAACTACACAGGTTTTTTTTTTCTGCAGTATGGCTAATGGTTACTAAATATAATATTTATATTTATGGCTAAGTCTACTATAAATACAAAACTTAACCATTAGCTCAATCGTAACTCCTAGTCGCTTTGTTTTTTTCAACGAGCCATGCCGCTGGTGCGGGTTTAATTCTAGTGCTTCATTCAGTGTTTCCGAATGCAATTTCTGTTCAACATTTCCTCTCGTTGTTCTAGCACACCAATAATAAAATAGACTTTTCAGTGGTAAGATGAGAGAGAGGGGGGGGGGGAAGGAAGAGAGGGAGAGAGAGAGTCAGAGTGATTCTGTGATTCTATAAATCTCTGAATCTCTTATTCTCTTCAATACTAGTTATATTAATATTCTTTTCAATCCTAGTTTGTGATTACTACTTCTGTTCAGCAAACACATTGCTTCGCGAAACCTATCCAAGATTATGGTTGATAGAGTTAATAGCAAATCTTCTGTAAATAATAAGCTACCAAGTGTTGATCATGTATGGAACGCCCTTGTTTGTTGGTTTGCTTGACCAAGGCCAGCCTAGTTTTCATGATCAAGTACCAAATTTGCACTAGCTTTATCAAAATATTTTTCTCAGAAAACAATTGTATAAACTTTTCAATCCCAAAATCTATCCATACTCTGTTGCACAGGTTGCATATCACGTCTACTTCTTCGTAAAAAGTGGTATCTTAAAATATATGGTGCTTCTATATTGTCACCTCCTAAATAATCTAGTTTATCGCCTTCACATTTTCAAAAAATAACATTTACTGGTTCTCAAAATCTTTCATCTATGTTTTAAATTAATCTAATGTCCCTGGTGTACTGCAGTCTTCTCCAGCCTTGAGCTTCTGATTACATCAAAGTAAACTTTCTGATCTTTTTTGAAATTATTGTTTGTGATGCTTTCATTCAACACGAAACTCTTGGGTCTTTCTGAATCGTATTTCTTTTTTCTTCTTGCATAGAGGCCGAAGCATTTTCCATTCTCCAGACCAGTTATCACTTTTATACAAGCAATGCACTGACGTTTAAAAACAGTTCGAACAATTTTCTTTTACTCCAAACAAAATAATTCCAGACTCGTAAAAGAGAATACACTTCTGAACAGCCGTTAGCCATGAACCCACCTTCGTGTTATTTCAAACGTATCACTCTACAGAAATAGCAGCTAACGACTGACAGCTTTCTAATTAAAGTGGTCACTACGAAACCAAACTTATTTATCACATGCACTACACCTCGGGCTTTCAGATACTTTTCTCTTCATTAATTCTTCATGCATAAAAACACTTAGCCCTGTTTGGTCTGTTTGATTTCTTCATCCATCCATCAACATATTTTACGGAATTACAGAAGTAATTCTACTACTCAACTTCAAAATAATTTCTCTCTCACGTATTTAAACCAGGCGTCTGGTTACATTTCTAAGATATCTTCAAACATTATAGTCTCCTTTAAGGCAGCGAGTTGGCAGAATCATTAGCACACTGAATGAAATGCTTAATGGTATTTCGCCCATTGCTACGCTCTGGGGTCGATGCGATTGATTTAATTCCTTTCCCTAAATTTGAGGCCTTGTGCTTCCAGTGGAAAGGTTTATAGTCTCCTTTCACTCGCTTTTCTTAAACCATGATGTTTCCGAACAACAGTATCCTAGAAAATAAAGGACCTATATTGCCTTCCAGTAATCTGCGGAGCGAAGCAATCGCCCCTATTCTAGTTTCATCCTCTTTGCCACCACATCATTGCATTGCCACTGCTCAGCCCATTATCTCCAGACGTATGACACTGATACTTTCCCCCTTCTACTCTTTTTTTTATGCTTCAAATCCTAACTACACTTATAGTAAGCAAATGAAGCATGCCATTTACTTCATCGGCAAAAAGATAGGCATTATTTCTCTCTGAAAGAATTCTGTGCGAAAAGTACACAAACATGTCTTCCGTTATTTCGACTGAATAATGTAATTGTTAGTGAGGTGTCCAAATCACAATAAATAAATATATAAAGACCATTTCTGATTCTACCTTTACTAGCTTGTTTGTCTAAAATAACAAATTATTTACCAGACTCTCCAACCAACCACGCATTTATCCGTTCAACTTTACATATACTGCCGTGAGGAACAGAAAAGAACACCTCAAAGACACAGCTTCCTTAATCAGTGCAAGAAGACAATTCCATTATAGGCCCGGCACCAAGGAAATAGTTTTGCATTATACAAAAGGAATCTAAATTCTAAACCCTCTAATTTCCGACAAGCGTCAGAAAACTCAACATTTTAGACCCTTTGAAAGCTAGCAGTCATAAATATGTTTTTTTAAAAAAATTTCCATCCACAAAAATCTGACTGCAATGTCAGATCCAGAAAGGAATTCAGCTGTGAGCTGTTGAATATAAACGCCACAAAAACGTGTGCCTCACTAGAGTCTTATATATCAGACACATATATTTTAGACGGCCAAGACAAAAAGAAAGCCACCAAGCTTACTGTTAAACAATTAACACCTACTGACACTAAAACGAGAATCTTGATGCCCCAGGATGTCTTTTTCTGTCTCATAACTCTGGTTTTAACTCAGACTCGTATATTAAAAATTTCTGGAATCAATTTTAGTGAGACCATAATATTGTTTTCGTTTTCGAAATTACATAACTACACACGTTACTCTTTGTGTAGGTGTCCACATGTTTGAAATAGGCGAACAGTGATGTAATTCGGGAAATCTTTAACTGCCAACATTCGTTTTATGAGTTAATATCCATTTTAATGGTCTCTATGCATCTGACGATAGCTATATTCAAATAAAACTACTTCAGCTCAAGACTGACATTTATATTATCAGTTGCAGAAGGCTGAAAACTGAAGTTGATTTAGAAGGTGATTCGAAACCATAAAACAAAGATCGTAACTAAGAACCAGGAACATGTTTTGTTCGATAGTCTTAAGATTCTAAGGCGGTGATGTTCAGAAACGTTAGCAGGCCGGGCGAAATGCTTAGCGGTATTTCGTCTGCCGTTACGTTCTGGGTTCAAATTCTGCCGAGGTCGACTTTGCCTTTCATCCTTTCGGGGTCGATTAAATAAGTACCAGTTACGCACTGGGTCGATATAATGGACTTAATCCGTTTGTCTGTCCTTGTTTGTCCTCTCTGTGTTTAATCCCTTGTGGATAGTAAAGAAATAGGTAATTCCGAGTTCAAATTCCGCCGAGGTCTACCTTACCTTTCATCCTTTCTAGGTCCATAGATTAAGTACCAGTTGCGTACTGGGGTCGATCTAATCGACTGGCCCCCTCCAAAAAAATTTCGGGTCTCGTGCCTAGAGTAGAAATGGATATCCTTAAGATTCTAACATTAAATTACTGGTGAGCTGGTTTAATTCTCATTTCAAATTTTGGTACCAAGCCAGCAAGTTCCTGGGAGGGGATAAGTCGATTGCGTAGACCATAGTTCTCAACTGGTACTTATTTTATCGACTCCGAGGGGCTGGAAGGGAAAGTCAACTTTGACGAAATTTTAATTCAGAACGTAAAGATGGACGGAACGCCAGCCCTACAGATCCTTCCTTTCACACAAGCATATATGTGTGGTATGTGCGTGTGTGTAACTATGAGGCGGGGATTCATGTGTTTATGTATGTGCTTGCGTGTATTTATGTTTTTATGTGTGCATTCTGGATTCTGTGGCATATAATATATTCCCACCCTGGAGGTGACGTCAGTATATTTTATGATTACTCATTTTTGCCGGTTGAGTAGGCTGGAACAACGTGAACTCAACTGTTTTGCTCAAGAACACAACGCGTCGCCCGCTCCAGGATTGGAATCCACAATCTTACAATCATGAGACCAACAACCCTAACCTCTAAGCCACGCTCCTTCATGAGCTGGTTTAATATAAGAAATCAATATAGTCTGGTGAGTTATTGTTTTCCTCAAATCGCTGTATTAACAGAATGGTTAATTTAAAATGAATCATTAATGAATATTGACTGGAAATTTAAAATTGATTCTGTAAATGAAGATGTTCCGAAATATTTAATAGATTCTTACATTGAAATCTTCATTTCCATGTTTTGTGTATCGTGAGTATGCCTGTCCGTCTGTCTTACAGAAATCATTTCATTTTATATACAGTAAACAATGGAAATAATATATATATATATATATATATATATATATATATATATATATATATATATATTAACACAAAGGGATTTCATATTACCAGTCGGTAGTCACATGCCACGTGTGTTAGTATTTATATATTGCACTGTAATGTTGCTTTGTAATCTCATTAGCAACTATTTGATATAGCTGCTATTTTTCACCTTCTTCCTCCTCCTCCTCCTCCTCCTCCTCCTCTTCATCATCATCATCATCATCATCAATATCATCATCACCTGGAGATTACTGTCTCGACTCGTATGGCTCATAAGGCCGGCATCCTGGTTTCCATACCGTAAACGGGACCCTAGACAACAACACTTCCTTCCTCTCCTCAACGGTACACCATCCCGTCACACCATTACTGTTACCTTTTCCTTCTTTCAATCATTAGACCATGGCCTGGTACTTAATCTATCGTTTTTCTTTTGTCGAACTGCTAATTCACAGGGACATAAACATACCAATTCCAGATGTATAGCTCTGCTGGGGGACAAACACAGAGACAAAGTCACACACACACACACAGATATATTTCTTTATGGGCTTCTTTCAGTTTATGTCTACCAAATCCACTCAAAAGTAGAAAATGTAATAGAAGATAGTTGGACGAGTTGCCGCGCAGCAAGACTGAAACCGGAATCATACTATATATATTCTACATATAGTTAGAATATATATATTCACAGCCTGCTCGTGAAATTAACGTGCAAGTGGCTGAGCATTCTACAGACACGTGTACCTTTGACGTAGTTCTTGGGGAAATTCAGCGTGACAAAATGTGACAAGGCTGGCCTTTTGAAATACAGGTACAACAGAAACAGAAAGAAACAATGAGAGAAATTTATGGTGAAAGAGTACACCAGGGTTCGCCACCACCCCTACCGGAGCATCAGGAGCTTTAGGTGTTTTCGCTCAAGAAGCAGCCACAACTCCCAATCTGGGAATCGAAACCGCGATCCTACCACCGCGAGTCCGCTGCCCTAACCACTGAAACAACGCGCTTCGCACACACACACACACACACACACGCACACACACACGCACACGCACACACACACATACACACACACTCACACACACACACACACACACACACACATATATATATATATATATATGAAGTAAGAAGCAGTATTCATTTGTTACCTGCGAAGTTTACGAAAAGCTTATTAAATATATAATAACACCTATTAGTTGCATTATATGTTCGAGTAGAAATATTGGATAGATATAAATAGTGTCCCAGGGTATATAATACATCTTTTATATAAAGTTGTTTTTATTAAAAATGCATAACACTATTTACATAATTTATTCATTAAGAATACCATCGGTTGGAATCGTCTGACATATTCCATTCATTTTATAGTTATAGACAGTTTCACATCCAGGTTTCGATGTTGCTTTTTAAATATTGAATAAGCCAATCCCATGGAGTGGAGGTGGTAATTTCTATAAAATAAACTTCAAAGGGATATTTCTACAACGAAATATAAAAGACTTGACTTTTCTGACCTCCTTATAATATTTACCCTATCGCAACATTTTTGGAATCCCCGCCCAGCTGGGAAATGGCATTTCTCCAAATAGATTTTGAAACGCAATGTTTTCCTTCACAGCAGGTTTTCTGATTCAGATCTGGTAATAAAATTCAGTTGCAAAGCTACTCTTTACATAAACCATATTTTCTCATAAAACATAAAAGGGTAAAAAGGAAACACCATCGCACTGTCATACCCACAGCTACAACAAACAAACGAAGCAGATGAGAAATTTAGCATCAATTAGTAAATTATTATCTTTATTTGGTTCTGGAATTTCAGCCAATGTTAGAGGACAATACAGTGTCAGTCTCAGCAGTATATCAACACTGGGTCATTGAACAAAACATCCAAGTCCTTCAAATAACGACAGCGAAAGTCAGAGTTAATAACTTTAAGTGTCTTCATGCTCTTCTGATTTCATGAGACGGTAAACACAAATATTGTAATCTTCCTGTCGTTCTATCTAGCCTTACTTCGTTCACAATCGAAATAGCTACCACTTACTCTTCTGCTATATATTCGGCAGATCGGTGTATATTTGCAAATTCATAGAGAAGTGTGTAATCATGTGACTCCCATGTTAAGTTTATGAGTTTTCTGAAGGCATTTAGTAGCATAAGTGAAATTAAATTACTTCAAACAAGATTCAGAAACTGTTTGCATTCAAAACTTACCAAAAGCACAGATGACTTGTATTGATCTTTACCAAGTTGCCTTAGCTGCTTTATTTCACAGGCAGACACAGCATATGTATAGTAAACGAGGATATAAATGGATAATTTTCATGTCGCTGTGAGGAAATGAATTAACATCTATTGATAATCGAACTTGTAGTATTAGTGCGCAAGCTTGCTTTATTATTTGCTAGGCGGAAATCACAATCGAATCCTGTACTATTGGTTATTTTATTTACTTTACACCTATGTTTATTCAATCAGCTGGACTGAATGTATTTGGAGCTCAATTGCTCTCAGTAAATGTATACACCTTGGTTTCCAATTCACGATGTTGTGTGTGTAGGGTGTAGCTGACATATCATTCAACCAACATCAACTTACCACTTGAAAGTAATGTTAATAAACAGAATTAGAAACTACATTACGAATAAGGTGGAAAACAGAAGTGTTTTTGTCACACAGAATGCTAAATTATACAATCACGCCAATATTATAACAGAAACAATATTATAGTCAAAGGATATTTTTTTCAGATAGGTTTACAAGGTCTCTGTATCGAAACGATCTTGTGATTATAATTACGATTCTGTTTGAGCCAAACTGAAAATATTCAAATATATTTGCACACAAACACGCATATATATATATGTGTGTGTGTGTGTGTGTGCATGTGTGTGTGTGTGTTTGTGTGTAAATATATCAATATATAAATATATATATATATATATATACACACACACATATGTATTTATATATATGTATGTTTACATATATATATATATGTACATTGACACCTCGCATTTGTAAATGTGTATTTGTGCGTGTATATAGTGTATATATATATTTATA
>NC_043003.1:65487859-65495359 GCF_006345805.1 Octopus sinensis | reverse complement strand
TATTTAATGGATTATTTCTTCCATAATGACACAACCTGCTTGTCAGTTTTTAGCATAGAGCAAGTCTAAATTACTCGCAGTAGATAAGAGCATTGAGTGAAAGAGAAAGTATCAATCGAATTGTTTTAGCAAAGAGAGATATGAGGTATCATGAAATAGGAACTATGTAGAAACAAAATGGTTTGTAAGATACCATTTATTTGTTAATTTATTTTATCAGTTTAAATATCCGTGTTTATTCTTTCATATTTTTTAAACCATTTTCTTGGCTAGTTGAACTAAATTTTGGGTTTAGAAACGAAACGTATTTACTTTTTTCATTTGATTTTTCTTAACAGTGGTATGTTAGTGCAATGCTCATAGCAGAATCCACCTAATGTAGGTATTCTGTGGAATATATTTCGATTTGACAAATTCTTTGCATCTATGCTTTAAGAGTTGTTATTTACCAATATAACTGAATGATAGCAATGTGTCCTTTTATGCATTATAAATTAATGTTTCGGCAAAGATCTTATGATATTGTGGCGATGGAATGATTGTAATATGATGCAATAAAGGGTGTTGCACAAACCATTCGCTCTTGCTTATAAACATATTCATACACACGCGCGCGTATGTGTGTGCATGTATGTATGTATGCATCGATGGTGGGTGGATGGATGGATGGGTAGATGGATGGATGGATGGATAGATGGATGGATAGATGCATGCATGCGTACAGGTAACTATGTAAATGGAAAATTCCATCTCATCGAAGACTCTTGCGATATGAAAAGGAAGCAAAACTTCCACAGTCTCAATTAATGATAAATATTATTTAACTCATACCTAGGCAATGGCACTAGCAGAGTCTGTAGCATGTCGATGAGAATATTTAGTGATATTTCTTGCTCATTTTTTCGTTCTGCGTTCAAAATCCACCGAAGAATGCTACTTTGCAATTTTTCATCCATTCGGTTGCCGATAAAATAAGTAGCCGTTATGTACTGACGTCGATGTAATCGACTTGTCCCCTCCCCTCCCCTCAATATTTCTGACATTTTAGGCAAAAATATGAAACCATTATTTGGCTCCTACCGCGTTTACTGGATTAATATTCAATACCTAGAGTGCAGTGTACTCTAGTATACGCACTTATTACAGATATTACAGATGGTACATTTATAGTTCCATTTACTCAATAGGTCGATTGATCGATTTAAAGTATTGAACGATCTTAACAAATGCTACCACCTTCCGAGCCCATGCAACAAGTTTTTATCTTTTTTTATACAACACTGTGTGAAAGCGTATCATATTGGCTGCAATCATGGGTTTATAAAATCGACTGGTGATGGAATTCAACTTAGGGTCTTAGTTTAGGATTACCTGAAGTTCCATAACAATCGAAAACCTTTTGTAGCCTGCTGTATTTGTATTAGCAGAGAGCTTCTGAAGTAATTTGCCCAGATTCATAATCCTCTACCAATAACACACACACACAACACACACACACACACCACACACATACATACATACATATATGCACACACATATATACTTTTATTCTTTTGTTCATTTATTTGGTTCAATTATTTGACTGCGGCCATCCTGTAGCACCGCCTTTAGTCGAACAAATCGACCCAAGGACTTTATCAGTCTACTACTTTTCTTGCCGGAAACTTTTGCCGAACCGCTAAGTTACGGGGACGTAAACACACCAGCCTCGGTTATCAAGCGATGGTGAGAGAGACAAACATATACATATACATACATATATATATAGATAGATATACATACACACACACATATATATATATATATATATATATATATATATATATATATACATATATATATTTATACATATGCATATATACGACGGCCTTCTTTCCGTTTCCCTCTACCAAATCCACTCACAAGGCTTTGGTCGGCCCGAGGCTATAGTAGAAGACACTTGACCAAGTTTCCACGCAGAAGGACTGAACCTGGAACCTTGTGGTTGGGAAGCAAGCTTCTTACAACACAGCCACTGATATATACATATATAAACCTATGCATAGACTCGTAATATACATGTGTGCGTTTTATATTGCGATTTTCAATGAAATACAATGATATATTCATAAATTTAAAATTAATTCTCATCACTCAGAACACGGAGAACACAAAAGCGATGTGGCGTACACCCTTTAGTCTGGCGCCTAATGTATCTTGTTTGTATTTGATTGTCAGTGTCTCTGTATGCTGTTTATAAGCGCTTGAATGTGTGTTTTCACGCGTAAATATGCGCTTGCATTTCAAGCCGGCGTACCAAACTTCGTGTTAAGATATTTATTAGTCATAGTTTATGAATTATTTTATTTGTAATGCCAACGAATGTGTCATAATTGAAAATATAAAACAAATTTTGAACTAATCGAAATTTCATTCAAATTATCCAAATTCTGTTATTGTTGCTGTGGATTTTGTTACCGTTATTGCTGCTACTGTTGTTTTGCATTCCGTGCACTTCTCATTTAGTTTTACCAGGATGAGAGAGAAGTGTCCTATTTTGAAATTAAAGGAAAAATCAAGCAAGTGTCTGTGGACATTAATGCAATTGAATATTGTGCAACTGAACAAATTTGAAATTAAGAAACAAGGAAAAACAAAAGGAAGAGAAATTTGCAAAATGAATCTTAACAACTATACTTTTTTTTTTTTTTTCGCCTTCTTATGATTCGAATTTCATTTGTCCTTCATTCTACTATAAAATTTCTGTTAGAATCAATTCAGCAAGATAAAAGTCCGCAGAAATTCTTGAAAAGGAGACAATTACCAAAATCCTAAAACAAAATATATAGAAAACGAAATATAAATAAGTCAAGGAAGAAAATTTCTATTAATGATGAGAAGAAGAAAGCTTTCAAAGGGAGAAATCGTCATTAAAAAGAAACTACAGTTTTTCTTTCATGACTCCCTTTTATGTTATTTCTCGTTGAAAAATAATAAAAAAAACTAAATAAATTTCTATTATTTTTCCTCTTCCCCTCCCTATTGTTCTTAGTAAGGGTTAATAATATTAACAAGTTCTGACGATGAACCAACATTTCATAGGGAACTAAAAGATTCATGAGAGTGTTTTGAGAATTCATAGAACTAACATCTGATAATGAGTTAGTAATTAAGCAAACCGTTAAAATTTAAATCTCAACTTGGATAGCACGCTAGCCTGCTTCATGTGATTTTTCCCAGAAATTATTTCTGCATACGTCATGAAATATGCCAGCTTCCACTTTAACATTCAAGAATGCAGAATTCACTATGCAGCTTTCGAGATAAAAGATATATGAAAAGAGACCATAGGATAAGAACCAGGTTTTAAAAAGACAAGTACTGGAGTCGATTCGTTTGACTAATAATTCTTCAAGGCAGTGCCCCGGGATGGTTGCCGTTTAATATTTAAAACAAATAAAAGATAAAAGATATTCCCGTCATTAATAAACAATAGAAAAGCATACGTCTGTTAATTTCGTTTGCAATGAGTAATATTTGAAAAACGACGACGCCGTGGTGATCTCATTCTTGCTCACAACATCATAACCGGAAAGTGTAACTTCTCGAAAGAGCTGTTCTTCACTCCTGCTCTAGAGTGTCGGCTGCGGGGTCACTCCGAAAAGCTCTATCTGCGACGATTTCATCTCAATTGAAGGAGAGGGGCTTTCTTCGTCCGGGTTGTGGATCCGTGGAATAAGCTGCCGGACGAGATAGTGAAGATGCCGACGACCGCTCGGTTCAAAGTCTCTCTTGACCAGAAATGGCCTGAACTCTTTGTATGAACACCTTCCCTGTACATAACTCCATGTCCCCCTACATGGCCTTGCTTTTTGCATTTTCAGCCAAAAAAATAACTTAACTTAACTTAACTATTACTCATCCAGTAAGATTAAACTGAATGAAGCAAAATAACACCTCAACATTTCTATAGTAGAGTATGAAACCTTCAACTGCACATTTGTACTGCATTTCATTGTGTCGGAGGAGTACTAGAAATATAAAAAATCATAATGCGAATGTCAGAAAAATTACCACCCAATAATAATTTTTTTTAGCAGATGCTAACCGATAAATCATGTCTGATCAAAATGTATTGGAACTTTAGCTATTGTAACGGAGCTAAAGAGTGTAGAGTAAAGCCGTTTGGCTCAAATTGACCTTAAACTGTGTTGAGAATGCACAGTTAGTTATAACGTCCTCGCTCACTTCTGTTGCGTATATTAGTGCTTGGAAGTAAAGTGTGTAGAGTGTGGTCGTTTTAAAAAGAATATCGGTTTTCAGCTGGACACTGGGTCTATGAATATGACCCCGAAATCAAGACTTGAAAGAAATCCCATGTGAAATAAACAAGATTTCAGTATGCCGTGCAACTCCAAGAGAATGCGACGAGGCAGCGGCTCGCTATTACAAAAAGGAAATTCGAGGAATTCTTCTATCAATGGAAATGACACTGGATGAAGCCTATGGCTTTAGAAGGGGATTACTTCGAAGAGGTTTGAATGCTCGAATCATAAGGTTTGTACTTTTCTTTTTATAGCACCAGTCCCGATACTTTTTCATCAAACCTCGTATACTGCTACATACACTAAACTCACAAATAGTAAACACGTGCAATATTAGCTGTATCGTTTTGCTGACTGTACTGAGACCTTGCCAATGTAATTATTTCACAGTTTTTAGACGATCATTTCAATTACACCACTTGCTTTCTCCAGCCTGACATTTATTTCATCGCTGCCTATTTCTCAAAACGTTAGGTTAAAAAGCATAAGTGGACACAACAGAAAGAACCTCGGTATAGATAAAAATATAGAAACAAACACATAAATCATTCATACATATGAACACATACACACACAGGTACACACACATACATATACGTATATATATATATATATATATATATAAGAGTGGCTGTGTGGTAAGTAGCTTGCTAACCAACCACATGGTCCCGGGTTCAGTCCCACTGCGTGGTATCTTGGGCAAGTGTCTTTTACTATAGCCCCGGGCCGACCAATGCCTTGTGAGTGGATTTGGTAGACGGAAACTGAAAGAAGCCTGTCGTATATATGTGTTTATATATATATATATGTGTGTGTGTGAGTGTGTGTGTGTTTGTGTGTTTGTGTTTGTCCCCCTAGCATTGCTTAACAACCGATGCTGTTGTGTTTACGTCCCCGTCATTAGCGGTTCGGCAAAAGAGATCGATAGAATAAGTACTGGACTTACAAAAAAGAATAAGTCCAGGGGTCGATTTGCTCGACTAAAAGGCGGTGCTCCAGCATGGCCGCAGTCAAATGACTGAAACAAGTGAAAGAGTAAAAGATTATATATATATATATATATATATAATATATATATTACTCTTTTACTCGAGTAAAGGCGATGCTCCAGCATGGCCGCAGTCAAATAACTGAAACAAGTAAAAGAGTAAAAGAGTAATATATATATATAATCTTTTACTCTTTCACTTGTTTCAGTCATTTGACGGCGGCCATGCTGGAGCACCGCCTTTAATCGAGCAAATCGACCCCATGACTTATTCTTTGTAAGCCTAGTACTTATTCTATCGGTCTCTTCAGCTGAACCGCTAAGTTACGGGGACGTAAACACACCAGCATCGGTTGTCAAGCGATGTTGGGGTGACAAACACAGACACAAAAACATATACACACTTATACATACATACATACGTATGTATATATATATTATACATATATATATATATATATATATATACATATCTATATATATATATATATATATATACATATATATACATACATACATACATACATACATACATACATACATACATATATAAAACGGTCTTCGTTCAGTTTCCGTCTCACAATGCTTTTGTCGGCCCGAGGCTATAGTACAAGACACTTGCCCAAGGTGCCACGCAGTGGGATTGAACCTGGAACCATGTGGTTGGTTAGCAAGCTACTTACCACACAGCCACCCCTACGTATATATACATACATATGTACATACATTTATGTGCATGTATACCTACATACGTGTATATATATGTGTGCGCGTGTGCGTTTATGTATCAAGATTTCATTGAGACATAACACTAATAAACAAATTGAAGAACTTCATACAATGATGTGTTACACTCTTAGTGTAGAGCGTAATGGAAATCAAATGAATGTCAAAGGAAAAAGAGTTAGGTAAGGAGGGTGATTACATAACTCCCGTTCTTTTCTCCCGTTCACTAAAATACATGCTCACACACACTCGCGTATATGTGTTTGTGTGTGTTTCCCTGTGTCTGTGTTTGTGTATGTGTGTGTTTGTGTGTGTTTGTGAGTGCTTGTGTGTTTTTTGTGCGTTTCTCTGTGTGTTGGAGTATGTGTATGTTTGTGTGGGTTTGTGTGTGTATTGTGTGTGTTTCTCTGTGGGTGTGTTTGTGTATGTGTGTGTTTGTGTGTGTGTTTTTTGTGTGTTTGTGTGTGTTTGTGTATGTGTGTGTTTGTGTATGTGTGTGTTTGTGTATGTGTGTGTTTGTGTGTGTGTGTATTAAAAAAAGCGACTGCGAGAAAGAAGGTAACACAGAGTCACAAATAAGAAACAGTAAGAGAGTTGATATGGCTGGCATTCCCTAATCTTCTATCCACGAATATTCAAATTGCTCAAAGCCATGGTACTGCAAAATAGTACAGAATGGGGAGTCACATGGATCCAGACATAAATTCATAACTACATAGCGATAACTACAAAATTAATGAGCTTTCTTTTACACATTTCTCCCCTTAAAGCATATCAATATTCTGAATTACCGACATGTTCATACAAAGAGTAGTATATAGTTTGTAAAAAATTGGAATGAGCAGTTAATGATAATAATTTATGCATTGGTATCTTTCAGACTTGTAAAAAACGTTTTTAAGTTGCGTAAGAATTGAACTTGACTACAGATTAAATGACAGTATTACAAGAGTTCTGGATAAAGATACAATTTAATTGGTAATCGTACCAAACGACGTTCTATTTTCACAGTTTTTTCATAAAAGCAGAGACAAATTTCTAATGACAATAGCATATGTAATCGCACTCAACACCCACACACACACACACACACAACACACACACACATATATATATATATATATATATATATATATATATATATATATATATATATATATATTTATAGAAAAGCAAGGCAACAAAAAATGAAAGAGAGCCTCGATATTATGTAAATAGAGGAATTATTTGTAAATACAATATGTGACAATTATTCGGTAGCCATGATATATGCATGTATATATGTAATATATATAATATATATATATATATATATTATATATATGTGTGTGTGTGTGTGTGTGTGTGTGTGGTGTATATATATGTATTTATGTATGTATGTACGTATGAACGTATGTATGTATATATGTATGTATGTAGGTAGATAGGTAGGTATATATATATTCGGTAGACATTATCATGGTTACCGAATAATTGTCACAT
>NC_043003.1:65480359-65482859 GCF_006345805.1 Octopus sinensis | reverse complement strand
TACACACATATATATATACACATAAACAGCTTACTCGTGAAATTAAGATGCAAGTGGCTGAGCACTCCACAGACACATGTACCCATAACATAATTAGCAGAGAGGTATTCAGCATGACACAGAGTGTGACAAGGCTGGCCCTTTTTTGAAATACAGGTACTAATCACTTTTGCCAACTGAGTGAACTGGAGCAACATAAAATAAATTTTCTTGTTCAAGGACACAATGCGTCACCAAATATTGATCCCGCGACCTTACGATTGTGAGCCAAATGCCCTAACCACTAAACCACGCACCTTCACTATATATGCACACATACATACACACACACACACACACACACACACACACACACACACACACACATATATATATATATATATATATATATATATATGCTGGTTGTGTACTCCTTATGCAGAGTTTGACCACCTACTCTACCTACACATTAGAATCACCATGACATCTGATGTGACTTTTTAACCAAAAAAAATATTCTGAGAATACACCCACATAGATTGCACATCCGATTTGGACAACCAATAGTTGCAGATAAGTTCTGATCTTTGTGGATCTTAGAATGTCTTTTGAGGTTAGATTTGCATACACTGCATTCAAAAGTGTGCTCAGACATATAGGCAGAATAGTTGGTGGAGGTTCGTTTCCCATGGGTTCGCACACAAAAAGAAAGGTATTGTCTGTCATAAACTGTGCACACAAAGAGGTCATTTTCATTCAACTTCTCGATCTTATGCACAAATATTTTTTTTTCTTAGTCATGTCAGTAGATTTTCTAGCATGCCAGGGAAAATGATTTGTGGCTTTTCGTCCATTTTTACGTTCTGAGTTCAAATTCCGCCGAGGTAACCTATATATTTCATCCTTCCAGGGTTGATAAATAGGAACTAGTTGAACACTGGGTTCGATGTAATCGTCTTATAGCTCGCCCGAATTTGCTGGCTTTGTACATGTAAATAGATATATACGTAGACACAAATGTGATTGTGTGCCTGTTGCAAGCAAGGAGGGAAGGATCATATCTAATCGATATATCGGAAAACATTCCTACACGCCATACGCATAAATGTATATATTATATGACTCACGAATTCACACATGCACACACACACATGCACAAAGGAAATATGTGTGTATGTATAAATACATATGCATGTATAGATATATATATGTGTGTGTATGTGTGTTTATGTATGTATATGTATACGTATATATATATATATATATATATATATACATATATGTAGGTATGTATATATATGTATATACGTATATATATATATTACGTATATGTATGTATGTATATATATATATTACATATATGTAGGCATGTATATATATATATACGTAGATATATATATATATATATATATATATATTATATATATATATATGTATGCATATATATATAATATATAATATTTACATATATGTATGTATGAATATATACATACATATATGTGTGTGTGTGTGTGTGCATGTGTGTATCAGTGTATGTATACACACACACACACGATTTCTAGTCTCTCTCTGTTTTATCTCATTCCTTTCTGCTGAAGAGCGTAGACTCTAAACATAAAATAATTTCTCACTTTCCGAGCATCAAACTAATACACCTGCATGTTGTTCATACACTTATCTTTGTCTTTTGTTTTTCTGTAAACTTCAACTATATATATATATATATGTTTGTGTGTGTGTGTGTGTTTGTGCATTCGTTACGTACCACAGTAAAGGAGATTTATACCACTACCAACACGACAATTTTGTATATGAGAGTTCAATGGTTTCTTACCGAACAACCATACAGATGATTTGTTTATAGTGATCAAATGTTTGTGTACATATAAACTCGCTCTCTCTATCAAATCGACATTACCTGTACACGTACAACCGGTGGCACATGTCAGATGACGAAATCATCGCAGAGCAGCGTGAAATGAAGCACTTTGTTAAAAAAACAACGTAACGACCAGTTTGGGAATCGAAACCACGATCGCGCAATCGTGAGCGCAACACCTTAACAACTGAGCCAAACACACAAACACATATATAATATATATATATATATAGAGAGAGAGATAGATAGATAGATAGATAGATAGATAGATAGATAGATAGATAGATAGATAGATAGATAGATAGATAGATAGATAGATGCACAGATAGATATTGATATAGATATATTCATACATATACATATATACATGTGTGTGTATGTGTGTGTGTGTGTGTAAGGACATACACACTCATATATATGCATGAATAAAAGCATGGACAAATGTAGAACAGAGATACATATAAATATATACACTTATTCTTTATGGAATTTTGGTATTACCTATCTATACCCCATTCATTCCTAAATGTGTGATGTATTATTTACATCTTACAACAACAGTAACGAAACAAAAATGTATACATATCGGTTGTGAGCGATTTCCTTCCATAGTGTTTGCTTTTTTTTCATTCATTCAATCAT
>NC_043003.1:65465359-65477859 GCF_006345805.1 Octopus sinensis | reverse complement strand
TAAAAACTATTTTATCTTGTTACGTTTCATGAGATGCGTTTGGAAATCGAACACAAAATATACACTCCAGCAATTGGTGAAGTTTGTCGATGTTTTAGCCAAATGGCATTTATTTGAACTTTAATATGGAATTAATGTATGGCCAGAAATAAGTCTATATGACAAATTACGTTTATTTAGTAACCCTTACACTTATTTCCAAACATCAATAGTTACTTGATTCTAGAAAACCGGATATCAATCGGATAAGCCAATCTGTTTGTTTATATGTTTGTATTTTTATTTATATTTTGTCGTTATTTTTTTCTATGTTTCTACTTGAGAAAGTTCTAGCATTTATAGTACTTTCGTTATTGATATCATGATGTTGTATTTTTTTTTTCTTTTCCTATACTAACTCTTTGTAGTGGTTTTCTTGTATTTCATTTTTAAGTAAATATTTATCAAGTATAAAGTAAACTTTAAATAACTAAATAATGACCAACGAAATTGTTGAATAAGATAGGAAACCGATAGAAACAAACATATATAATAAAAATATCATAGGAAAAACTAGAAAAATCGTTATTATATGTGAATTTTCTCTGTATCACTTTAAAGTGACGAGAGAAAAAAAATATAGAAAAAATTATTGGCAGATCAAATGTGTATATCGGAAATAGAAAGGAAAACTGAATAATAAATGCAATATCAAATTATTTCTGTAAGATGTGTTTAGAAACATCAGGCTTAGATATCAGTCTGATGCATATGCTAGTTACAGGGATAATCCATTAGTTACAGAGCTCTAGTCAAACAGACTAAGCTTTTTGCTATTTGTTCTGATTGTTTGAACAAAGTCAAAAGCCGTTGCTTGACATCACTAATAAAGAGCTTTGAAGAGAATAAAGAATCAATGTGTATGTGATGAAATTGGATGGTAGTGACGTTAATTCAGAATGGAATGGCTTCAGTCATATTAAGATCCGCCTAGGGATTTAATCAAAGTCCTCTTTATTATATTTCCTTAGTAGAATCAAAAACTCATTGGTATTAACTAACTTCGGCTTTGATATTTAGGGCGCCAGCAGTAGGAAGTCCTGTACGAACCGCTAAAAGCATTGAAATTTTCTGCAGACGCTACAACGTTCCGTTTTATTTTGTGATGGCGTTGGTGTGTAGCTACTTTTGTTCTTCTCCGTGACCACTATATTTATGTTACAATAATACATTCATATACAATTTGCTTAATGTAAATATTTGCATACCGCTAAGTAGGAAATATTTTGGAGCTAATAAAAGTAGACGAAATGAGATAAATAATGTATATTTGCATGCACGAAAGACAAATGTGCTATTGGTTATTATTTTCAACTTTTCTTTCTGAGGATTGTGTATACATGCTTGTATGTGTATGTAAATGCGTGTTAGAGAGTGTGTGTTTAATTATCAACTCGTATTAATGCTATTTTCGAATCTTGCTCTTTCATTCTTTGTTTCACTATCGTACAAAGGATAAAGCGCTAAAGACCCCATGTGTCATACATGGAAATGTGAACTAGACCTCGATACGAATACTAATAGTTACAACATTTATGTTGTAAATATTACGATTTTACGAGAAGTAAATGTGAAGTCAGCAATAAATTACTCATTAAACTCTAATTAAGAAACTATTGGCTAGAAATTTTAATTTCAAAATTATTATTGTTATTGATAATTTTATTATTAATATTATTACCCTTGTAAAAAATATAAGATCTATTAAAATTTTACCACTATCATTAGTAGTAGTGGCACTATTAATATCAATGTTATTGGTATAATTTTTTAACATTAATTTTAGTATTGTTGTTGTTGTTTTCTTGATAATTTTATTAGTATTGATAATTTTTTAGCGAAATTCATAATAAAGCTGAATAAATGATCGATGGCGTTTCAACTGGGTTGTGATAGCCGTATACTATCATGTTATAATACCATGTTATCCGGAATTGTTATTAAGCATAGTTTACGTGTAGCGTGTCGGTGACGTTCCCGAAACAGCAGAATGAACGACTGGGAATTCACTTGAATGGAATTCAATACCGCAAACTAAAGTGCTCAAATCCCAACGGAGTAAACTGTTTCTTTCAGTAATGCAAGTTGGTGAATTAAAGAACTAACCATGCACAGTGTAAAAACAAAAGAAAACGAAAAAAAAATTCATATTTCTTTTATAAAAAGAAATTGTGTTTTTATGTAGGTAAATTCAATAACTGTCTGTAACATAAAAGTATAAGTTGATTCCATATCGCCATAGGTAAAGCTTATTTTAAGTTATAAAGCTATTTGGTGTCCATTAAAATTCTGTAAACTTCACTAATTTCCTAAGAACTGTAATGATGTTTTTGAGAACTAACATCACTGAAATATATATGGATACTAATTATCAAACTCACGTATAACTCTGTTCTATTTTTAATTGATTTTTATTTAATTTAAATTTCGGAAGTTTATCTCCTTCCGATTTTGTCATTATAGTTATTTATTAACAAAAATTAGTGAGTAAGTGCCAATATTTTGTCGATCTATAATTAAGTGGATGACATACAGAGAGGAATCCAAACGCGATACTCAGAGAGTGCATTTTCAGTAAAAATCTTACGAAAATGATTGAAAATATTTTCCTATAACTGTAAGTCACATAATGCCTCCCTTTAGATAGTATTCAGAAAGATTTTAATGATTTAGAAGCAGAAATAATGGTCTACTATGAGACTCTCCTCAAATAGAAACGATAATGTAGAAGCTCTATACGGTTACTAGATGTACTAGAAATAACAGTCAAATCTCCTTCAAATAAGATCCTTAGGAAAAGAAATTGTAGAGGATGTGATCTGAGAAACATTATATCTGAGAAATAAAGAATATGTTGGGATGAGCAACATAGAAATGTCTCCTTACTATAGATATATTTGGCTAGTGCTTGACACGGACTAAACTACCCGAACAATAGTGGCAATATATCAATGACTGAACATGTAGAGGTCACTAGTAGCCAAATCTCTTTGGAGGAGAAATAAGGACCTCTACTGTAGCTTGAACTGCCAAAAACAACAGCGAAGTATCCTTTTAATTTCATTTTACTGCTTCGAAAGAAGGAAGCTCTGGATAGTATGGACCTAACTTAAAATATAATAGGCAAACCTGGACTGACTTTGGCCAGAAGTGTCCTGAACCCAGTCTGACATGAAGCTAACAACTACTAATAATATTTCTCTACCTTACTATGTTCTGCTTATATCATTCGCCAATATAAGCACGCATGCGTAAGGTGGAGCGCTGGCAGAATCGTTACCGCACCGGATAAAATGATTAGCGGCTTTACGTTCGGAGTCGGAAACGATAAAATAAGAATCAGTCGAACACTGTGGTCGGCGTAATCGACTTATCCCCTACCCTGAAATTGCTGGGCTTGTGCCAAATTTTGAAACAGACAGCAGAAATGGTACAGATTCGAAACAAGATTTATCCTTATATAACTTTGTGCTTCTTAGACCTTTGTTCAGATTGTGTTAATTTTCTAATTCCAGCGGGACAGTTATATTCATGAATACCATAATTTTAAACTAATCCACTCTGTTCTTAAAAGTTTTTATTTATTGTCAATTCTAAATGTCGCTATTTATGAATATGGCAGTCGGAGAAATATGAGTTACACAACGCTTACGCAAAAATTGCTTGAACAATGGCATTTGACGACATATCGTGCTGTTGTCATTATCGAAATGACATCAACCAGACTATATCGCTGATATCATCTCCACATGTATTGTTAGGAATTACAAAAATACTATGAAAGTGTATGTATGCGTTATAAGCAATTACAATGATGATGATGATGATGATAAGGATGATAGCAATAACAACAATAATAATAATAACTATTATTATCACATATCATTATCATCATCATCATCATCATCATCATCGCCATTATTACTATTACTATTACTATTATTATTATTGTTGTTGTTGTTGTTGTTGTTGTTGTTGTTGTTGTTGTTGTTGTTGTTGTTGTTGTTATTATCACCATCATCAACATCATTATTTTTATTATTATTATCATTATTATTATTATTATCATCATCATCATCATCATTATTATTATTATTATTATCAGTCTATGAAGACTAACATAGACACTTCAGGAAGGGAAATACACAATAAGAAGAGCGTTATGTGGTATACGTAATAAAATACAGATTGACTTTGTTTATTGAACTGAACAATATTTCGACAGTTCGTCGATACAAAGTTCAATGGTCCTGGATTGGTCTCAAAACTGGCATCTAGCGAAACTAACAAGGCTGACAAGTCAACCGTGAAAGGAAGCAAAAGCTGTAATATATATTACGATTTTCGCTGGACTCCCAACGTTTTCGGTAACTGTCAGAACTTTAAACGTTCAATTTCGAAATATTGTTCAGTTCACTAAAGAAAGTCAATCTATTTTATTGTCTATCGTTGGCCGTTCTTTGTATTGTTTTTACTATTATTATTATTATTATTATTATTATTATTATTGTTGTTGTTGTTGTTATTATTATTATTATTATTATGAAGGCGGTGAGCTAGCAGAAGCGAAAGAGCGTGCCGGGCGAAATGCTTAGTTGTATTTTGTCTGCTGTTAGGTTTTCAGTTAGAATTCCGCCGAGGTGAAATTTGCCTTTCATGCTTTCGGGGGTCGATGAAATTAGTAGCAGTTACGTATTGGGGTCGATGTAATCAACTTAATCCCTTCTCCCAAAATTTGAGGCCTTGTGCTTCCAGTAGAAAGCATTATTGTCATTATTATTGTTGTTGTTATCATTATTATCATCATTATTATTATTATTATTATTATTATTATTATTATTATTATTATTATTATTATTATCGTTATTATTATTATTATTATTATTATTATTATTATTATTATTATTATTATTATTATTATCGTTATTATTATTATTATTATTATTATTATTATTATTATTTTTATTAAGAAAATTTGAAGATAGAAGGGAAAAAAATATTATGGTGGCAATTTTCGAATTCGTTTGGTGTCAACACATAAAATCTCGAGTCGAGATTGTCTATCATTTCATCAATTATTATTATTATTATTATTATTATTATTATTATTATGTTTGACTTTTGCTTTCTATTTGTATAAGATGACTCCAAGAGACAACAAGTTACAAGTTCATGCTGGTGTTATGCCTAGGGTGTCATATATTTGGTTTTGCACATAATACTGTTCTAGAGAATGTTTAAGAAAACATTAAAAAATTATGAGTTTGTTTTAAAATTTGATATTACAGAGATAGTATTTTATGTAGGATATTGACAGTTCCTATGAGCACTATCTTTTGAATTTCTTTTATTTCGGGGTTTCCTGGTATCTGAGCTAGGTAGGAGTCATCCCCTTTTGCTATCATTCCTAGGGCACATATGACAACATGTAATGTTTTAGTCTTCAGGTTCCACATTTTGCCAATTTCTATTTCAAGATATTTATATTTGCTCAGTTTTTGGTTGGTCTTGACTGATACATTTATGTCGATTGCGACAGTCATATCAATGAGGAGGCATGAGTTTTGTCTGAAGACATTCAATATAATGTCTGGCCTTTCTGTCAACTTGAATGGTGAAGTTATTATTACTATTATTACTGTTGTTGTTGCTGTTGTTGTTGTTTAGGCTGCGAGCTGGCAGACTCGTTTGCACTGCGAAAAAAATGCTGAATGGCACTTCTCCCGGCTCTTTACGCTCTGAGTTCAAATTCCGCCCGGACGCTGTCTCTGCCTACTATCTTTTTAGGGCCGATGTAGTAAACTATATAAACTACAATTGAGTACTGATGTCGATATAGCCTACTAACCCGTCCTCTTAAAATTGTTAGCATCGTGCCAAAATGTGAAGCCATGTAAAGAATTGGGAAACACAGAAAAAAAGAGAAAAAACAGAAAAGTCGTTGATGGTGAGGAAGAGAAAATTTTATTTTGATTCTTGGAAACAAACAAACTTAACATTACCTGTATTTGATAGACTCAATATTTATCATGACAACATCAAAATAAAGACTAATGAGTACAGAACCAAATTTTGCTTTGGTTACAATCCATTAAGTCAACTGCAAATGCATTCTACTTAAACCTCATAGTCGAAAGCCAAAATTTCTCTGGGTTAGCCAAAATGGGTCGAGAGATACCAAGCTTTCAAAGTGTTCATTAGAGGTTGTAGAGTGTGACGGGCCACATTTATATTTTATGAAAGGAATGGATAAAAGTTATCATACAGTATATGTATATTAAGTTTTAAAGATTTGCGTATATATGTATACATCTATACATCTGTATATATTGGGATGGCAAGAAAGTATTTTCGTTTTTCACAAATACATAGCGATACGATTTTTTCAAATGACTTTTGACAAAGTCATGATTCTTTTCCGTTTTGACATTTGATAGCCGTTACGCGTAATTTTTGCGCGTAATTTTGTTTACAGCTGTTAGTTCAGTGTCGATTTTAACATGGAGTGCAAAAATGAACATTTTTGCCATATTTTGCTTTTTTTATATTTCTGTAAAGGCGAGAAAGCACACACACAAACATACAAACACACACACACACATACACACACACACACACACATATATATATATATACATATATATATATATACATATATATATATATATATATATATATATATATATATATATATATATATATATATATATATATATATATATATATATATACATACACATATATATCTGCAAACATGACCATACATATACATAGACATAATAAACAAAGTACAATAAATATGATTTCAGGAAATAACAAGGTTTACTGGATCGGTTGAGTTACATCGCTCTGCCACATGTTGCCTTGATAATTTCTTATATAACTCTAGTGTATTGTCTTATACATGTGTTACTCTCCCACCTATATTTTTTCTTGTAACTGTAATAGATCAAATACTTCATTATGTATTAGGAGTATGTGAGCCTTCACACAAATGCAAGTATTAGATAACATGTAAAAGTCGCTCCACCTTAGCAAGCTTCTACTTTCGCCTTCTTCAAGATAAAATATTTTATATTTCGGACATTTGTTATTTTAGTTTTTCGGACAAAGTGTTCGCTAAAGTGTACATTTTAATTCTTTCCCCCTTGTATATTTAGTCATGTGGTTTGTATTTCTGTTGTTTTACTTCCATTGTAGTGAGTAGTCTTGTAACATAACTTAGTGAAGTAAAATGGAAATATTATTATATTTTCTTGTAAAAACAAACTTTTTTGTTCTCTCTTCAGCCTGAACTTTCAGAACAACCTTACCTTCAGCAATTATAGATTTTTTTCTATACTTATTCTAACGAATATTTCACTTGGTAATATTCTTCGAAGACAGGATCAAAATCATTCTCGCATCTTCACACTACAAAACATAATTATAATAATAATAATAATAATAATAATAATAATAATAATAATAATAATAGAATAATAATAATGATAATGATAATGATGATGATAATAATAATAATAATAATAATAATAATAATAATAATAATAATAATAATAATAATAATGCATTATCACCATTGTTATTGTCAACTTCTTTCTTAGTCATCATCGTCATCATCATTATTATCATTATCGTTGCCATTTTCATAAGCGTCATCATTGTGTGTTACTACTAAGTGGTGCGAGAAAGAACTCGTTAGTTTCAACATGTATTAAAAACTTCTTGGTGGTAACTATCAAGTGAAAATACGATCGGTACATGTGTAACCGTAGACATGAATAAGCGAATATTTTTGCATATTGACAAAATAATCGTGCTGACTGATTCTGATCTTATTTTCAGAGTCAAAACTATTTTATCAACGCAACTAAATCCTAACATGACAACATTCATTCATGCAGATTGTCTAGACATTTAGTCTCCGCAAGATGGCTGGCGAAAATGTTTTCTTTCCACCTCGCTAATCAGCCGTAGCATAAATGTTAAAATAACTTCACATCATTTTACTAAGTCTTTTCTTCACTTTTTCTATATTATTACTCAGTGGTTATATATAGGTTTTAATAGTATAATAGTATTACAACTATTACTATAGTTATTAATTTGTAGTTTGTTATTTTCAATATTGGTTTAAGATTTGAAAAACGTAACGAAAGAGTAAATGCCAGCCACATGCGTGCTGACACATATACGAACACATAAACATGCACTCGCACACTCACATTCACACACAAACACGCGTTCTCTTACATACAAATAGTGGTTTGTTATGCGTGTAGATCTGTACTGTTATAAACTTTATATATTTGAATATGCCATTTAGATATGTTTTAATGTATGACATGACAAGACGAACAAACGTCCCTTTATACTGCACATGTATGCTAACGTCACACCTTTACACAATGGTCCCTTCAGGGGCATCATGTATGGGTCTTTGAACGCTTCCCACGGAGATATCTGAGACACATTTTGCATGTTGACTGATCCTTGTGGACACGAGATATGTAGATCATGAGGGCAGCCGATGCCTTGTGCAGCAAAGTGATGCAGCGCAGGCACCGTTTCCGTTGGACTAGAAACCGTATACAAATGAATGATCAGAGGATCCCTAAACAAATGTTATATGGCGAACGTATTTGTGGAAAGCACCAAGACTAGTTAGGTAAGATGGTAGTTAAAAACGTTATACTCTTTAACACCGCGTAAACTCAATCAAATTGCCCTTTGATCAAATCAAAATACAGCGTTGATGATATCCCTGTATTATGGCGTCAACAATGGACATTCGGCTTCTGCGCTGAAGATATAAACTGTAAGGTGACATATGTGTGATATTTGTTTCTTATTTTTACCAAGTCGAGCAACAAAATACATACTCCACCACATTAATCAATAGTCGTGTTTGTATTTATTTGTGTCTCTTTGTACAAAAACATACGTGTGTACTCACACACACACACATACACACACACACATACATATATAATGCATACATACATACATACATTCATACATACATACATACATACATACATACATACATACATACATACATACATACAAACTTGAGTGTGGTGTGTTTGACTGTGAATGACTAATATATTTTCTTTTTCTTATTTTTTCTGTTTAAATATATTTTCAAAGCTATTCAAGTACGTGTGATTAAAAGCTAAAAATTGTTCTTACTTTCTTCAAAAACATTGTACTTGACTTCAAAAGAATGTTGCTAGCAATAAAATTATGCTTTCAGATAAAGTTTCAAAACTATTGGTGGATAGTCAGTACGACAATACGCTCCAATGAGAACTGAAATTAGAACACGTGTTGCTTCTAGCAGCATGAGGTATCCACGATTGCTTGTACGATCAATAACTCTGTTCTTTATTTCAAGACAGTGTGTAATCAGAAGGGCATGTATAAAACTTTTTATTCTTATATTTAACACAACTTAATATGAATAATTTCCAGTATGTCTATAAGAGCATAAGTCTTTTCTTCTATCAGTGGCACGTTAAATATTCTTGTATTCTTTTACTTTGACTGCGGCCATGCTGGATCACCATCTTGAAGGGTGTTAGTCGAAGAAATTGACTCCAGGATTGATTCTTTGTAAGCTTAGTATTTATCCTATTGCTTTCTTTTGCCGAACCGCAAAATTACGGGGACATAAATATGCCAGAATCGGTTGTCAACCGATGGCGTGGATACAAACGCAGACACACACCCAAGGTGCCATGCAGTGAGGCTGAACCCGGAACCAGGTGGTTAAGAAGCAAATTTCTTACCACACAGCCACGCCTATATAAGTTTAGTTCATTAAATAAGAACGCCTAAAGTGACGATCAAGTTGACAGGAAAGACCGATGGAAAAGTGTCATGTCAGTAACTGGATTTGCTAGAAATAGATGCTAAATCTCGCTAGACCCTCTCCCTACATGCTTAGAAAAAAGAATTTTGGACATCAAATCATAGAAATTGAAGTGCGGAATACCTGAAAAATGATGAAATGGTTACAAGTGAATAAGTTTGATAATGATTTTTTTCGATGGTGGCTAATTTGCTGCTGAGCAACAGACATAATTAAAACTGAGTTAGTAGGGGCGAGGAAGAGAGCATTTAACTTAATTCCTCTATATACTAGATATAGCTGGTAAACATCTCAGTTTACATGCTAACAAGTTAAACATGAAGGTATTGAATAAAATAACTGAAAGTGCACAGTGCTTTAAAAAATGATAGGTTGATCATAATTTAGTGAAATGCATAAATAACGATAGCAACAACAAAAATCAACTCCTGAGGATAATATATAGACACTTAATTTCATGTGTTTGAGTAGGTGCGTACGCCGCTGGAGAGGACAGCGAATCTTCTTTGACTCGGCTTTTTAGTTATAAGCTAACCCCGCTACAGGATTCACTCTCAGCGATGCTCTGACGAAATCCCACCGAACAATTTTCAAAACTCTTCTCAGAACACAGCCTCGTTTTAATAATATAAAGCAGGATAAAACACCTGCGGTTAAAATGAAATAATTAAAAATTATAATTATATTTTAATTGAAATTTTCAAAAAGAAAATTTATTAAAAAAAAAGAATTTATTAATTATTGAATTTTAGTGATTTGAAATATGAATACCCGTGATCTGAAATCTTTCAACGACCCGGGATGTTCACTGGAAATAATTACCTAATTAACTTTAATTATTTTGCTCAAAATAATAATAATAATAATAATAATAATAATAATAATAATATAATAATAATAATAATAACAATAATAATAATAATAATAATAATAATAATAATAATAATAATAATAATAATAATAATCTGAAAATTTTGATGCCGAAACATTTTTAATTGGGATTGGGGCTGGGGTTAGTTTTATTTTGCATTTTAATTTAAGGGGTTCTTGTGAAATGGGCTTTTGTTCGCGTGGGTTTTGTTTCATGGGGAGTTTCCACGGACACGGCTTTTTGTCTCTTTTACAAATCTTCCGACTGATTGTTGGATCTAATACTGTAATTGATACTAAGTGGTGTATGTTGCCAAAAGCACCTGACTCTCACTGAACAAAACCTTGAGGTGCTTATTGCGTTACTCTTCTACATAGCGCACGTTATTCAACCCGCTGTTCCTTATATAAAAAGAAAAGAGGTATATTCTTATTGTGAAAGGAAAAAAAAACCCAGCAAAATGCTATTTCATTGGAATGTTTTAAACTGTAAGGTTATTTAAAAGATAATATTGTCAGTCACTTATTAATTGGCGTTGCATTGCTATGAAAATGATTTATTTACTCTCAATAGACGTGTATAAAAACAAATCACGTTTTGTTTCATTCTTTTTTCTGATAGTTATAAGTTTGCGGGATTCATGATTTTAAGGAGTTTATTTAGACATACATACATACATACACACATACATACATACACACATACATGCATACATACATACATACATACATACATACATACATACATACATACATACATACATACATACATACATACATACAAATATTCCCTGTTGTCGATGCTGAAATTCCAGTGAATGGATCTTGGATCTAGGTTGAAACCGATTCGTTCTCTATTGGCAAGATCTCTTGAAATAAACTGAATAATGACATACAAACATACATACCATACATACACACATACAAACATACATACATACAGATATTTATTCTAATAAAAATTGGAGTACAAACTGGGTTTTTCAATATTGGCAAGAAATTTTGAAATAAACTAAATAACTACATACATGCATTATAGAGTAATACAGATAGAATGTGATCGAAGGTAGCATAAGATAATGAGCATCCGGAGTATCCGAACCAATTCTTTATTCTTAAGGACATTATCAAAATGCACGACGCTGTTGGGTGAATTGTCCTCTCCTCATCGGCAAAGCAACCGAAATTGTTAACCTTATTCTCGTAAATAAAAGCAGACACAGCTCCTCTATTGTTGCAATGTTGGCTTATCATTATTATTATCATTATTATTAATATTATTATTATTATTATTATTATTATTACTATTATTATTATTATTATTATTATTATTATTATTATTATTATTATTATTATTATTATTATTATTATTATTATTATTATTATTATTATTATTATTATCATTATTATTATTATTATTCAGGTTACTGCTGCCTGGAATTGAGTTTGGAATATTGGCGTAGTGGTAAGAGCGCGGGCTACTAACCCCACGATTCCGAGTTCGATTCCAAGCAGTGACCTGAATGATAATAATAATAATAATAATAATAATAATGATAATGATAATGATAATAATAATAATAACAACAACAACAACAACATCGAAAAATAGCTTAGGGATGTGAACCCATGTTGGAAATTTCCCCAAGACACCTGATGAAGGCTGGAGAGTATATGAGCCGAAACGTTGTGTTAAAAACAAACAAGATGAGGACAA
>NC_043003.1:65415359-65457859 GCF_006345805.1 Octopus sinensis | reverse complement strand
TGTTGGCATATATGCCAAACTGTCAAATGTTCGTTCCTTCTCAAAAGTGTTCATTCACGGTGACACTACTTGTAACAATATATTGCATCTAAGTAAAGCGGCTTCCTGTGTGTAGCGATAGTATAGTACAAGAAATTACTCTATGTGCATTGTGAATCTACGGTTTCTTTCACAAAACGTACCATGAGTTTTATTTGAATGACTGAATATTATTGCTGACAAACACCCAGCCAATGGATATGTTTCATTTGGGGAAATATAATAAATTACTATGAATCACGCATCTTTGAGATATTGATTTCGAATTTTGGGCCAGCAGTTTCTGGGTGGGATAAGTCGATTACATCAATCTTAGTGTTCAGCTACTACTTATTTTATCGCCCTCGAAATGATGAAAAGCACGGTCAACTTCAACGGAATTCGAACTCAGAACGTAAAAAGAGGAAGAGCCGCTAAGAATTTTGTCCGGCGTGCTAAAAAGTCTGCTAGTTCGCTGCTCTAACATTTTATTGAGATATTGATTTTATTTTTCTAGCGATGAAACCAAAAACTATGATATAACTGTTTCAATTTAAACCAGCATATTACATGTCCTTAACTTATTGATCAAATTTGAATGGACAAGTGCAAAACAAATTTCCGGAAATATTTCAACAGATTTCCTGTTTGTTTTATATTTTGAAAACCACTTCGGTTGCTTTTGTTATTAAGTCTGTTAAGCCGAGTCAGCTCTAATGTAGCAGGCCTAGGACTTCAATCTGTTAAACATGTTACCGTATTTGAAGGCATATAAGACTCATTTTCTTTCCCAAAACAGATCTAAGGAAAATCAGTCGGTATTCAATATGCGTATTTGATAAGCTTTAATGCAACAAAAGCATGTTTTTTGCTGTTCCTCACAATGTGCAACTGAAATCAAGATATGTCTAACACGTACGTGCGTTATTTATGTCATCATATACGATATATATTGTGAGGCATGGCTCGAGAAGTAACAAACAACAACAGCAACAACAGCATACCCATTCATCTACCCTCGTATCGCTACCCATTTGTGTTGACCATACACCACACACGATACGCTAACTACAACGTCTGAGTTTTTCTACCCGGAAAGTCAGAACTCTAGAAGTGGGATTGGCAAGGGCTATAAACACATCCAGACTACACAATGAAAAACTGCGAGCAATTACATACTAGTCTTTCGATGACTCGAATTCACTTACTTTAAAAAGTCTCCGCGATGAACAAGTAGAAGGTATGACATTTGTCCTTCTGTCAACAAAATACTTGCAGGAGAGAGAAATAATTATATAAATGATTAATTGATTATTTGAATTAACGAACACGATCTCAAGACGAATTGTGATCTTTTTTTTTTCTCTCCGATATGAGAATTGTCAAGGCGATTCCATACCGACGTATTTATACATGCGTTATAACTCTGAGCCTTTTTAAAGTTATTACAGTTTTTAGAAGAAGATGCTGCATACTTTATATTTTCTTCTAGACCTTGAAGAAGTGTTGCCGTTGAAACTATTCGACTGATATGCCTAAAGGAAATTAAATTGCAAAGATGATTAAATGACGTAAATTACCAGAGGCTGTATCGCTCTTTTGCAATTGCTTTAACTATAGAGACAAGGAATCCATAATAAACAGTAAAGATGGAGGTAACCATTGAAGTTCACAGATTTCAGTCATTCACCTAGCTTTTCATCTTTCCTGTTCTGATTCTGGTAATACAAATGCTTCAAAATACATGTATACATACACGCACACACACACACACACACACACATACACACACGTACACACACATATACACACACAAATACACACACACATACACACACACATACACACACACGCATATATATATATATATATATATACAAATATATAAACACATACATGTATATATGTGTGCGTATGCGAGTGTGCGTATGCGTGTGTGTGCATGTGGACCTGCGTGTGTATATATATAGCTATAAAAGTATATGTATATAGACAGATACAAGTATGCATATATTTACACAAATGCACACACACATAGACACACATATAGATAGACACAGTCACAGATACAGAGATAATGTGTGTGTGTTTGTGTGGATGTATATATATATATATATATATATATATATATATATATATATTTACATAGATTTCCGTACACCCATACGTAAAACATATTTCTGTCTGTGTATCCCCATGTATGTTAGTATGTACGTATATCATAGGTTTTGTTAAAAGTTAAGAGACTTACAAGTTTTTCTTTTGTTTCTTTTTTTTTTATGCAGCACTTTTTTTATATGTAATTATATTTGCATATATTGTAATTCGGAAACATGTCTGAAGTTGAATTGTTTCAAGATTCTATGATGTATAGACATTTTAAGCGTATGATTAATGATAATTTTAAATTTATGTCTTAGGAATATACTGTCTTTATATTTCACTTTATATATTTTCAGTTAAATCTAAATTAATATGCAACGCATAAATCAAACGGAATTCCAACAGAGATGCATTTATTCAACAAAAACTTTCCAAGTAGACAGCACTTCGTCCTCTGCAGTGCTGTAGTTTTTTGGTCTGGTGAGATAATATCTGTTTGGCACAGTATAATTCGCATACTACATACGAATAGCATTGAGAGACACATGAGATTCTATGTTTAACTCCAGAAATCTAAAGGACCTGTTTTCCAGACCCTTTTTATTTATATATTTTTTTGTTCATAGTTTAAAAGACTTTCGAAAGAAAACGTATTTTCTGCTTTTGCACAGCAAGTTATATTATTCCTTTGGATCACATGGAACAGGAGAGTGTGGGCAAGTAGTCGAGTACTCTAGTAAATTACAAGGTTTTAGTGTATAAAGGTTCCATAGCAACATCATGACGAATTTCTACTTTCAGTTCCATATTGCGAGAAATAGCATAAATGGTCTGAAGAGAATGAAAAGAAGTCGAAGAATATTGAAATGCAGTTGGATAGCTAACAACTTGCTTTTAACATATAGAGGTACCCTTGATATGGCGTGTTTAATACACACACACACACACACACACACACACACACACGAACACACACAAACATATATATATATATGTGAGTGTGTGTGTGTGTGTGTATGTGTGTAGTTCAGGCAATGAGATTGTTTTTTAAGTGTTTACAAAACAATTTTGGTAGGTAGATGGAAGGTTTTGGTCAGCAGATGTGTCACTAGTTTTAGTTATTATAGGCTTTTATGTGTCACTAAATCTTCCGCATGTAAACCTTTTAAAAGCTTTTGAAATGCTTTAACTGAGGAGAGTTTACGTAATGGATGCAATTCCTATTATGCATTACGCAAAGCTGAAACGTACGTATTAAATGCAATTTCAGAATTTCACTGACTAACTTGACTTCATTATTATGCCTCTCAATCTCTCGTTTTCTCTCTCTCTATCTCACTCTCTCTCTCTCTCTCTCTCTATCCCCCCTATGTATATATATATATATATATATATATATATATATACATGCCTGGAAGGATGTTGAACAATTGTAGGTTCTTGAAACACAGACCGTTCAAGTATTGTGTCCTTATTTTCGATGGGGAAGACAGGAGCTTTGGTATGATGCAGTGCCGCCCAGTTCCAGAATTGGGATAGCTGTCAATTTCAAAATTGGGAGCCAAACCCTCGAAGATCTTCCAATTAAATATTACCGCATATCTCTCACGTCTAACAAATATTAGAAATAGTAAAAATATTGTTTTTATATCTCTCAACGAAAGCCATTTAGTAGCTGTTCTTTAAAGTAAAAGATATTTGCCAACATAATGTGGTGGTCCTGGAAGGGGCGATGTTATTGTTGTCTAGCCCCAAGAAACACCGTTCCTAGCTGGCTATAATAATATTGTGTTGATAACGGGCAATAACCAAGAAACTGAACAACAGATGTTGGTTTGCGTTAGGTGGGAGTTCTGAACTCCCTGTTCGAAAATATAAGGACACAGATAATGTATCGTATAGCCAGCTAGAAACGATATTTCTTGGGCCTAATGAACAGTATCAACGTCCCTTCCAGGACAGCCACATTATGTTGGCAAATAACCTTTACTTTACACACACACACACACACACACACACACACACACACATATATATATATATATATATATATATATATATATATATATATATATATATATTAATATATATCAGAGTAATGTGTATGCAAATCCTTTCCAACCAAATGGTTACGGGTTTAGTCCCACTGCATGGCACCTTGCGCAAGTGTCTTCTACTATAGCCTCGGGCCGACCAAAATAGATTTGGTAGATAGAAACTGAAAGAAGCCCGTCGTATATATGTGTGTGTGTCTATGTGTTTCTCCCCCACCTCCGCATCATCGCTTTACAACTGATGTTGGTGTGTTTTCCTCACCGTTACTTCGCGGCTCGGCAAAAGAGACCGATAGAATAAGTGCTAGGCGTATAAAGAATAAGTCCAAAGAATTGCTCGACTAAAAGCGGTGCTCCAGCATGGCCGCAGTCAAATGATTGAAACAAGTAAAAGGATAAAAGAATATTTGAATATAATCTATTCGCTTGCAATTACAATAGTACGTTTCTTGTAATAGCAGGGTCTTTATATATACAGAGATGGAATGAAGCAGAATTACATATGGATAATTAAAGGGACAGACAAACAGACAGACAGAAAGCTAGACAGACAGACAGATAGATAGATACGTAGAAAGAGACAGAAAGGGAGAAAGACAGACAAATAGAGAGAATAAAAATCAATGCTTAGAAGAATAATTTAGAGTAAAATTACTGATATATTACTTACTAACATACTACTAACATTATAAAAGCTAGACTCTGAATTCTGTTATTAATTATAGATTTAGAGCCATTTCAAATGTATAGAATTTACTATTTACTTTTAGGGAGATGTTATTAGAATTATATTGCCTTTAAGCCAGTATGCAGTAGATTCCAGTGAATTTCAAAAGACTACAGCTATTCCTGCATACATAAAACCATATGCTGTTTCATTATTCCTTTCACTTGCGGAAGATGGCGACAAGATATACTTATACATATTTGCATATAAAAATATGTATGTATCTCGTTTTGCTACAAAAGAACACTGCAAACAATATTTCCAGAAATTCCAACTCTAATACGTACCTTGCGTCTATCTATACATCAACGACAGCACCTACATGTTGGATTGTAATAGAGGAATAACAAGACATGCTTCAAGAGGAATTTGCTGGAATTTTACCCTAGCTACGTACTATATATATATATATATATATATATTATATATATATATATAGGGAGAGTTTACGAAAAAAAACCAAAAGACGAAGACAGGTGTTGTACAAAACAAACAGATGTATTAGTATAACGCTCAGGAATAGAAAAAGTCTTTTACGTTTCCAGCCTACGCTCTCTACAGAAAGGGACACAGAAAAAACAAAGAGAGAAACAAGGAGAGAAAAAAATGTGTGTAGTGGCTAACGATCTATCATGGCGACTGATATATATATATATATATTATATATATATAGATATATATATATATATATATATATATATATATATATATATATACATATATATATGTGGAAAGGGGAGAGCAGAAATTCTTCGCTTGCATATTTGAGTTTGTTGGCACTGTTAGTTTCGAGCAGATCTTCAGAAGCGATAACAAGCCGAAAGGGTATGCTCCCACTTTCAGTGTTTTCAAATCCAAACCAGGGAGTTCTGAGCTGATGATAGAAGTGTCGATTTTGACTAATCTTGAAACGTACGTTCTCAAATAACCTTTGCATTTGATTTTTTAATGTCTCTACCCCCATACTTTCGTGAGTTGAATTGAGCAAACAATATATGAGAGAGGTTTTCTTAAGTATTGGAAATAGTTTTAAAAAAGATTTTTTAGCTGCTATTTCTAATGAGTTCAGTATGCAGCAAAGTAATTTATTTTACTAAGCCCTTTTATATAATGTAATAATTTGAATTCGCCTTAATGGTCCCTTTGCATACTGAATACTTGGTGAAATTGATTAATTAATTAATTTTACCCTCAATTGTTGAAATTATACATATATATTATATATACATATATATATACATATATATATATATATATATATATTATATATATATTATATATATATATATATAAATATATCACATTTCACAGGATGTAATCGGAAAGTATACATTTGTTTTAAATAATCGTTTCTCGTTTTTTTTTGGGGGGGGGGGTTGTGCTTATTCTTCTCACTCAACTTTTACAAAATCTTCACTCGAAATATCAGTTCACTACTTTTTCTGTTATTTATTTTCGTGCTTACATACTTCCTCAAATTTTTGGAGATTTTGCTTCCTCTACCTGTTGTAGACTATTACGTAATTTAAGTACATCTGTGTGTATATATGTGTGTATGTGTGTATGTACATATCTATATGTGAATATATGCATAGATACATAAATAGATGGATATAGATATACATGTAAAATGCCTCTGTTCCTTTAGATATATGCATACATATATATGTGTGAGTGTGTCTATGTGTGTGTTTGTGCGTGTTTTTTCTTTTTTCCTATTTTCTGCTTATGATTCCAACTATATTCTTTTTCTCTTAATGTGTTCACATTTGAAAATAGGAGATTATTTGATTTCACAGAAATTGTTCAAGAGTTAATGCACGTAAAAAAGAAATCCTGTAATATTCAGGTATTACTTATTCTAATCACTAATTGAATATATAATGTGTGAGGTTTTTGCGAGTGTTTGTGTGTGTGTGTGTGTGTGTGTAAGACTCGAGTGAGTAGAATATATGTGTGTATGGAAACACACATATAGATAGATAGAAAGACGTACAGACAGATAGGTAGATGAACAGAGCATTATCAAATGATAAACTACAAACGATGAGGAGTTACGTTATAACTTTCCATTACCTTACAGATGTTTCTACTACAAGACTCAGTGCACTTGAATCTGAGACCTTGTAAAACGTCCATTAGCTTTTTCGAAGCCATTTAAACGTATATATGCATACATATATACGTTTAAATGGCCTTCTATATGTATGTATATAAAAGTGCATGTATGTATATATATATATGTATATATATACAAACACGCACACATTCACACACGCAGACACATATTCTCTCTCTCTTTCTCTCTCTCTCTCTCACACACACACATATATATGTATCGCTACTATCTATCTATCTATCTATATATATATATATATATATATATATATATAATATATATATATATATATATATATATATTCTTAAGGCAAGGTAAACATTCAAGTCGTATACAATATTATTATGGGAAAAAATTTCAAAGTCTTACAGCTGTTTCGGGGATATCCCCGAGTATGGATATTCCGTCATCAGAGTCAAATAGGGAGACATAGGGAAAATGAGAATGCTATATATTAATGAGATGACATACAGGAAGGGAGAAAAAGAATAAGGAGATGGAAAGAAAGAAGTAAAAAAACAAAATTTTATTGTTCAACTTTCCGAAGTTATAGAAACAAGACCATGAGTCCTTAGGCACAATCCTGCGTAGATCCATGAGCGCAAGTCTTTTAGTGCAATCCTGCTTAAATCCATATAGTTTAAAAGCATGATATAGTAGACATCCAGAGAAAAAAGAGACGAACATATCACCGTTCAATAACAGGACGGTAGCAGAGGTGGCTATTAAGTGGTAAAAGGAAAGAAAGAAAAGAAATAAATAGAAAGAGGGGTTGATAGAGTGGGGTGGGGTTTAAGGATTGGCTATAGGATAATGTAAGGTGTATAGGTGTATGGTGTGCAAGAATTGTGCACGGAGTAGCAGAGAAGATAAGAAAGGGGATGCGGAGGTAGGAGAAGGTAGAGTAAAAAATATAGAGCAAAATGAAAGGAATTTAGAGAGAGGCGTAGATGTCTGTTAGTCTTAAAGTCTAAAGTTGTTGAGGAAGAAATTTAGTAGTAATTACTTGTGTCTGTTCTGGCTAAGGTCAGTGGATGTAGAGCTATTTTTAGCAATGGGGTTATGAGTATGTAGGTAGTCGAAAAGGGAAAGGATGAGCCCATGGTTATATCAAAGAAGTTGTTTCTGTTAGTGCTGCGATTAACGCTGGACCAAAGCCTATTACCGAAGGATATGAGTGTGCTTGGCAGATAGAATTACATCAGTTTCTAAGGAGGTTATGTTGGTTAGGCTTTTAGCTGAGATCAGGACTTTTTAAGGTAGAAGGTGATATACAGGCATAGTAATTATTGACGTCAAATTGTAGGAAAGAGGATGTGGTTTTGCTGTGAAGCAGGTGGAACCAGGAGATGACTTCGCCTGTGCAGAACCGTGAGTTTACGTTTAGTTTCTCTCTAATAAAGGGTATGATTCTGTCTAGTATATTTTGGCTGATTCGTCCTAAATTAGATTTGGTGGAGCAGATGAGTCTAATAGAGGGTTTGGATAAGAAGTCTGGTTAATGGTCCTTAAGATTGAAGTGTGATGTTCTTGGGCTGTAGGGCTCAGTGCGGTCGCATTTACAAGCTTGCATTGGTTGGTATTTATGGTATCCAGTGGTGATTGTAGAGCTGTCCTATATGATTTGTTTGTAAAGTTGAACTATGAATCTTTATGCGTATTTTCTCTCTTTTCTATTTCCTTATTATTTTACTGCCTTCCTCTATGTCATCTCATTAATATATGCCATTCTCATTTTCCCTATTTTTTCCTATTTGTCTCTGATGACGGAATATCCTATACTCGGGGATATCTCTGAAACAGCTGTAAGACTTTGTTTCCAGTAATAATATTGTATACAGCTTGAGATGTTTGCTTTGCCTTAATGTTTGCTGTTCTCTTTAACTATTATATATCCGCTGCATCGGAAATCTGCAATGGCTCCATAACTACGGTCTCGGCTATAACCTCGGAGCCCTAGTAATCCGTTACAGGACTTACATAGCGTACCTAATCGTTTAGATCGCCTCTGAACTAAACCACCATATTTTGTGTGTATATATATATATATATATATATATATATATGAATGCCGTGGCCAGTTACTCTATTCCTAGCTCGAGGCCGCTGAGTAAGGTTTCATTTGAGTACCAATTAGAAACTTATTTCTAAATTGTAGTAATTCATGTGACCGTGTGCAGGTACGGTTTGGTCTGCATCACTAACGTACAGTAATGTTGGCAAACAGTCACAAACACAGACCTTGCATCAAACTATGGAGAGCATATTTATTTCTTGTCTATATTCTATTTCAAAGGCCTACAGTTCTGCCTCTCTAATATATCGTAACTGTTGTGGGGCAATTGTGCGTTATGATTCGAACTGATGGTGTAAGCCAGACTGCTTTTTCCAGCACCGCTAACGTTTTGTGAGAAAAATAGTTAAGGCCACAGTAAAAGTCTAAGAAGAAAATAAACTAGTCTGCAGATTCATCAGACATCGATTTGCAAGAAAAGAAGTGAAGCGACACGCCTGAGAACAAGAGTAGGTGACAAGATTAAAGGTTTTTACAGGAGGTACTAAACCAGAAAGTTCGTTAGAACGATGACCATGGAGATACTTATAAAAAAGACCTTACGAAGATACATTTCGACAATGAACTAAAGGTTCCAAGGGAGTAAAAAGATAGGACCATCCATAGTTAGAACACGATTCTGAATTCGATTAAGCAAGTTAAAAACGCTTATATCCTATGAGATATAGCTCCTTAATGACTACAGCACATAGCTTATTATTTATTCTACACAGACACGTTGACATAGCTGAAGCTTTCATATGAGTTGTGCTTATTATTATTTGAAATTTGTTAATAATTTCAACCACTACCACACCGGAATAAAACAAACAATATACGTAGAATGATAACAGACACGATTTCCTAATACTGATATATTCAAAAGATATCAAATTATTTTGGAAATATTATTCAAATTGTGAATGAAGAAAAAAAAGTGTCTAACGTATTGCAAGTATTCTAATCATTTCCAAATATCCAACTGTATAGCTTTCGTAAAAATCAAGATATAGAACGAAATGCTAATTATCTTGAATTTTCCTCTAAATCCTGTTTTTTTTATTTAATTTTAATTTTAAAATTTATTTCTGAAGAGATTATATTCGACTATATTCCGTAGATTTTCTATAATCACATAGCAAACGAAACTCAGAGAATCTATTCATGTTCACTTAATTCAACACCATTATTTGGAAATAAGATGTTTCAAACGAAAAAGAAACAGATAAACAGAGCAAAAATATGAAAGGATAAGAAAATTTCAATAATAATTCCTGTTTCCGAAAGAATAACTGAGACCATTTACTTGCAGCATTATTACATTGATGCAACTTTAATTATATTACCGTTTGTGTGTGTGTGTATGTATGTATGTATGTATGTATGTATGTATGATGTATGTATGTATGTATGTATGTATGTATGTATGTACGGATGTATGTATGCATGTACGTACGTATATATGTATGGCTGCATATACATATATATATAACGAATGCATATGTGTGTATTTGTATATATATATATATATATGTGTGTGTGTGTTTGTATATATATTTATATATATACATACATACATATATATATATATATATATATATATAATATATATATATATAATATATATATATATATATATATATGTATGTATATGTATGCATATGAATATACGAGTGAGTGATCATTTTATGTATATATCCAAGAATATGCGCACATATACGCTCTTATTCACTTTTATATTTGTGTATATATGTATATAGATAGATAGATAGATAGATAGATAGATAGATAGATAGATAGATAGATAGATAGATAGATAGATAGATAGATAGATAGATAGATAGATAGATAGATATCTTCCGCGTCTTATGTAACTCATACACCTATTATGTGGATGGATTCTGTAATATTTGCATTCCGAATACACGCTTAAATAGAAATCTAATTCTGTGTAAGCTCTTCTTATTCATTTCAGTAAACATTCATTTCGTTCCAGTCACATGCTCCTTATTTCTATTTACCTTCATCAAAAACCTGATATTTTGTTATTTGGAAATAACTCTGATAAGATTTAATTTTTATTATTTACATATATCAAACGCAAAAATTCAGTTTTCTATTTGTGGTGTCCTTTGTGGTTGTTTTTGTTCAGTCCCAACTGAACCCTAATGAATAGCACCAACGATTCCTCATATAGTGAGCTATTCTCTAATTGTATTCTGAACCATGTGGTCACGAATGGGAACTCACATTCCCTCTCGAACCTATCGTTCTTGTGTCAAAACAAATATGCAGGAGAAAGTGAACCCTGGCTTGTTTTTTCTTTTTCATCGATACCGCAAAAAGATCGAAAGCAAATCTGGCCTGTGCAATTAGAAGTCGTAACCCGCAAAATTCTAACAGATATCGCAACGCCCTTCCGCACTCAACTTCAACAAATCTGACAATCGCTTAACTTTTCTGTGTCCTTTATCTTTTCTCTTATTTGTTTCAGTCATTCGACAGCTAAGTTACGGGGACATAAAGAAACCAACACCGGTTGTCAAGCGGTTGTAGGGGAGAAACGCAGACGCAAAGTCACACACACACACACACACACACACACACACACACAAACACACACATATATATAATTGAGCAGCTTCATTCAATTTCCATCTACGAAATCCACTCACAAGTCATATATATGTCTACGTATGTGTGCACACGCATATATGTGTCTGTGTGTGTGTGTTTTTATGGTAGAATATGCAAAATATGAGAAACCATACGCTGCTCTTCCCTCAGTGAGAAACCTGAAATTTATTAGATTATTTTTCAACAAACGGAACAAAATGAATTTTGCTTTATCATGGAGGGGTCATTATGCCAATTTAAAACGAAAAGAAATGTTATCACAAAAAAGAAATTCTATCCGGAAACATTTTTTTAATCATTTTTTATTATTTTTTGTTCTTATTATTTTCATATTCAACTATTTACAATGAGTATGTCAGTAAGAATATTTCACTATAGAAATATTTATAGATATATATTGCTCTGCAACAAGCCGAGCAATATCTTACTTTCTTATTCTTTTGTTAAATTTTACATAAATAGATTTATTGGAACGAGAAGTTTCCCCGACAACCTCTCGTCACATCTTTGCAAATCGCCCCGAATTTCGTTTGCAAATCACACTGAAATTTCCATATTTACGTCTAGTCCTTTAGTGTTTATTGTTCTACGTCAAACTTGCTACAAACTTGTTAAAAAGCACACGTACGAATTTTGATCTACATCCCACCCACAAAATGAGCCGAAATTTGTTTATAATCAACACAACTCATAATGACTCTGGCAAATAAAATTATAATCCACCGGTGAGAAGATTATAACTATGATTTAGCTGTATATTTTTTTTCCAAATCATCCCTTTAATATTCCTGTCATTATCCATATCGTGTTTCGCAATCCATACTGCATTAGATATTTCATAAAATGTACTGCACCAAACATAACGGTAAACCTCGGTGATCCGTTCATCGAATACATTTCCTTATGTTTGCCTACAAACAACGGAATACAAGATATCCATGTTGTATATCAGCTTCCTAATATTTCATCTTCTAAAATACTCTGCAGATTTTATGATCACTGTATCTTAACCTCCAAGTATCTCACCGTAATAGTAGGGTCTGCAAGGACGAAGTGACGAGTGATATCAGCTAGATAAAAAAATAAATAATAGCAATAATAAAATCCACGTAATATTTATAAATAAAGGAAAGTAGCGAGCTGGCACAATCGTTAGCACACCGGGCGAAATGCGTTGCGGCATATCTTCCGTCTTGACGCTCAGGGTTCAAATTCCACCGAGGTCAATTTTGCCTTTCATCCATTCGGAGTTGGTAAAATAAAAACCAGTTGAGCACTGTAGTCGAAGTAATCGACACATCACCATCCCTCGCTCCGGAAATTTCGGTCGAACAAACGTTGCGTCATTTCGTTACGTTTCTTTACGTTCCGTCTTAAAATACGCCTGAGATCGACCTCAATAGACTAGATTCAATAAGATGAAGTGTCACCCAAATAACAGTTCAATTTACACCATTCTCCTAATTATATGATCATAAGTCTATGAAAAAAATCAATATTTGTATTCAAAGATTTCAATAACAATAGACAAAGATTTCAATAACGCTAGGTTTCTACTGCCGTTCTCATTAGGATTTATAGCTGGAGAGCAGGAAGGGTTAAACCCGAAACTATGTTCAAACTTTATTCTTCTGCTGCGTAATGCAAATTGATATGTATTCAGAGTGTTTTCCGGAAGTATTTCTAGTTTTAGAAATCCTTGAATTTTTATGTTTCTATTAAGAAACAGAAATGGGCCAGCATCTTACTAACTCTTTTTAGAGCTTATGAAAAAGGTTTTACTTCTCGTAAAATAATTTTTATGAATCATAGATTTTAGTAATTAGATTTTGCAATATTGTCATTCTAAATCACATATATCATCAACAAGATGGAGTTATCCTGTCTCCAACCAAGCAAATAAATAACTAAAGAAAAATAAATCCTCAAACTGAATGGATATCCTCAAGATCGATCCGGAGATAAAGATTTTCCCTCATAAAGCGAAAGTGATGTCATAAGCCTGCTTTATTTTTTTCCCCACATGTCAACGCAATGTCTAGTTTGCTTGTCATCACAGATCAGCGACGACACGGGGAGACGTCTACGATTCTGGACGTATCTAAGCGAAGAGTAAAATGATATAAAAATACTATACAAAACAGAAAAAAAACTCATCATTTGAGGATTAATATTATAGCACTGCTTAATTAATCTCCGCAATGGGTATTAGTAAGAATAAAGAAAACGGAATAACCAATGAAAGATGTCGTATCAAAGATTATCTCATTCAGATATGTCTAGAATGAAAAATTTAAACTTGAAGTCAAAATCAGAAAAAGAAAAATAGAATGCGCCTTTTCTGAAATCGATATTACATTATTTAATATTTTTTGTATTTTCTCAAATATTTTATTGTTTTTTTTTTATTTCTCTGTTCATTCGTTTTATTTACTTGTTTATTCTTGTAGTATCGTTATTTTTCTATTCAGATCTTGAAATATTCTTGACTCATATGTTGCGAGGAGAAAAAAAGTTATTTTATCGATTGTTTCTTGTGGCTTGTACATTTATGCTGTATCTCGGATATTTGTCGTTTTGCTTCAGATGTGATAAGTAGAAGCATTACATGAGTACTGAACCCATTTAAAAGTGTGGGTCACCTGTGTTTAAAAGAAGATGACACTTTCAACAATAGTGGAAGACACAACAGTTGCTCTGAATTAATTTATGCATTAATTCTAACATGGTGACTAATCTAGATTTATTTCGTAAGTATGGCACGAATGCGATGTAAAGAATTTTGTTTTACAATGAGGTGGTTCTGAGTTTCAACAGACTGCAGTGTACTATGGAGACGTTTGATCGTCTGCCATAGCCACAAGTTAAGCAATGTCATGTGAATTAAAAAATTTAGTTCACAGGAAGAGTACAAGAACCTTTAACATGTGTGTGTGTATATATATGTGTGTGTGTGCGTATAAACACACACATATACATATGAATATATATAGAGAGATATAGATAGATAGATAGATAGATAGATAGATAGATAGATAGATAGATAGATATAGATAGATAGATAGATAGATAGATAGATAGATAGAGGGAGAGATAGATAGATAGATAGTTAGATAGATGGATGGATAGGTATAGAGTGTTCTGAAAAGTTCCTCGCTTTTAGGATATCAAAAAAAGTCTGGTTAGGGACTCAAACTTACGATGTGCGTTTTAGGGCTTAAAAAAGGACAGTTGCAATAATTGTGTGAATCTGAGAGGGAAATATGTTAAATAAAATAATAATTAACTGATCCTCTTGTATTTTCTTTTACCTTATTTTCAGCATCACCTCGTATGTACATATATATTATTTTATTCTTTTATTTGTTACAGTCATTTAAGGGGTTTTAGTCGAGCAAATCGAACCCATGATTTATTCATAGTAAGCCTAGTACTTATCCAATCGATCTCTTAGCCGAAACGCTAACTTATGGGGACGTAAACGCACCAACATCGGTTGTCAAGCGATGATGCGGGGACAAACACAGACACAAACACACAAATGTATATACACATATATATATATATAAATATATATATATATATATATATATATGTATATATATATATTCGACGGGATTCTTTCAGTTTCCATCTTCCATTTCAGCTCACAAAGGTTTGGTCGCCCGAGAGTATAGTAGTAGACACTTGTCTGAAGTGCAACGCAGTGGGACTGAACCCGGAGCAATGTGGTTGGGAAGCAAGCTTCTTACCACACACCCACGCCTGTGACATACATCTCCTGATAACAGTACACAGCAAAAAATAGAAACAGGTATATATTTGTATATAACCCAAATATATACAACAAAGAAGTATAAACACCTTTCACAGAAATGATATACCAAAACTTATACCTTTATATTACTGAGAGACACTTATGTATGTACGCGTGCGTGCACATATAATTTGTACATTACTCAAAGTGAAATGCTTTGTTGCTGTACGAGTATGAAACCTCGTTCTTTTCTCACCACCAGCAATTAAACTGAAGGTGCTGTTTTTTGTTTTTTTTACATAATTCGCCATTAGTCTTTTTCTTCACCATCTGTATCTAACTACCGAATATCTGTAAAAGGTTTTATGCTGAAAACATCAAAGTTACTTTATTTCATACCTCTCACACCTCATCTAACTTGTGCTGACGTAAGTTATACGTTGTATGCGCGCGCACAAACACACAGGCGCACACACATACAAACGTAGATAAACGGACAGATAGATGTGTGAGTGTATAGATATGTGGATATAACTGTATATATATATATATATATATATATATATATATATATATATATATATATACATACATACATACATATATACATATATATATATACCTATATATATATATATGTATATATACAATTAAATATATGTCCTCATGCATCTATATATATATATATATATATATATATGTATTCATAAAAAATATATTATACATACGTGCTTACATCCATGCATGTATACTTATATACATACATTCATTTATACATAAATACATATATGCATGCATACAAACCTACATATGTATATTTATATATATGCATACATGCTTACACACATACACGCATACATACATACATACATACATACATACATACATACATACATACATACATACATACATATGAACATAGATAAATAGAGGTTCATTGAAATATCATACCATTGCAGGTTCGGAAATATATTTATACCATCTTCTATGGGTTTTCTCAAATTTTGCATATGAGTATGTATGTATATATCTATGTATATATGTATGCATGTATGTATGTATTTATGTATGCATGTATATATGTATGTATGTATGTATGTATTATGTATGTATGTATGTATGTATGTATGTATGTATGTATGCATGCATGTATGGAAGGTTTAAAAACGGCATAAGGAGTACTATGAAGTCACTGGGAATGGTTCCAGAAGATATAGAAACCCTTGCTTCGGATCGAGTTGAACGGCGAACAAAGGTATGGAGTGGAGTGAAAGCATTTGAAGAGACCAGGAAAACACAAGTAAGATTCAAAAGAGGTCTAAGGAAGAATGTAACGATTGAGAAGGTGAATAGCAATGAGCTTTATGTGTGCACAGTTCGTGACAGACCATGCCAGTTTTTGGCTGGTCTAAAATCTCATCTGTGGACGCATGGAAAACAAGCCTCCACCAACCATTCTGCCTATATGTCTGTGCACACCTTTGGATGCAGTGTATACCTGAAGTTTTGCAAATCCAACGGAAGCCTCAAGAGACATTTTAAGTTCAACAAAGAGCCGAAATGTTCTACAGCTCTTGGTGGTCTAAATCGGAAGTGCAATCCATGTGGGTGTTTTACAGAATATTTTCTGGTTTTAAGAGCCACATCAGATGCCATGATGGTGCTAAGGTGTAGGTACACGAGATGGTCAAACTCTGCGTAGGTAGTAGGCAACCACCATATATATGTGAGTATATATGCGTGTATGTATGTCTGTGTGTATGCATGCATTTACGTATAGATGTATGTATATATGTATGTGTGAATGCGGAATTGTGTCTGTGTTTGCGTATGCGTAGTGAACCGTTGGTTGCTTTCTTGATGGACGTGACTAAATAGACGAGCTTAAACATGATATATATATATGAATAACTGATTATATATATATATATATATATATATAAATATATATATATGGATAACAGTGATTATATATATATATATATATATATATATATATATATATAAACATGTTTTATATGTATATATGTATATATATATATATATATATATATATATATGGATCAATAAAATGAGTCTAGACTTAAGTATCGGCATCGATATAATTTAATAATAACCATTGAATATAGTGCCCCGACACGGTTGCAGTCCATATAGTAAAATAATGATTAAAAATCCTCCTTGTGGTCATAGTCGTCATTCTCTATCATTTATTATTTATTCAAGTGCAAATCTTTAGTATTTTTTACTGTTGCTCCTTCTAGTCGAACTACCTCTGCTGCTGCTGCTGCTGCTGCCTAGGAATTTTTTTTTTTACTTACAATTAAAAAATAACGAATAAAGTATATGAATATACTTTCAGGCGAAGATTTGGCTAAACCCGGAGAGCTCTATATGTCTTATAGTAGATAAGTTCATATCTCTACAGTTTAGATCGAAATGCTAACGGAACTGACTTTGTGATTCCACTATTAACATCTGAACAAAACACATTATATTAAGATAACTCCAGGCAGGCGACTATAGTGCACTTCTTGAAAGAAACTGCTTTGAATTTCAAAACAAAAATGAAAATCAATACGTTATAGTGTTTTAAAGTCGAAAATAATATATTTTCAAGCAAACTAATATTTTAACAAGTGATGTTTTCTTTTATTTTATTGTAAATTTGTTTTCATGTTTTCATTGCCTCAGCATGCGTGGAATGAAGAGAGGAGAAGCATTAGTGATCAAATATACTTTAACAGGCGATACTTTGTGCTGTAATTTAGTGTCTGCCAAGTTTATGATTACTCGAAAAACCTTGTCGACAGTTCCGTTAATTATAGAGCCAGAGATATTTTAATTTCGTGAAATCCTTTTACACTACTTCCGCCATAGTACTTTACCTAGCAATCCCATTGTCCAGTTTCAGCTCGCTCGCATACAAACTGTCGGTGTATAACAGCATTGGCCTCCATTTCATTTCATGACAGATGATCGTTTGACTGGTCAGCGTTCTTTATATCAACGGCCTTTTACATGGTTTTTCTAAGATTTAGCTGCGGAAGGCTGACAGTGAGATTGACTATTATAGTCAGGCAAATGACCTCTTTCGTTGTTTCATATTGGATATATTTAGCTTATCGTTCAGCAAGCTATAATTGAGTAGAAGAAAATAGTGGTATGTAGCTAAATCTTTATTACGAGAACATGTTTTGAGGGAGAATTCTGAGAGAAGAATTAAAGACAAACATGCTTATTTTCCAATTTAATGTTTCTTTAGATCTACTTCGCCTTTGGAATGTGAATGAACATCCACATTCCATCGACAATGACGACGCATTGCTGTAAATGGGAATTTATTAGCGCAGCAGCAAACTCTAAGGATGCACATTTGTTGTTGTCGCTGTTGTTGTTGATGATGATGTTTCCGTCGTCGTTTTTGTTTAATAATGTTGCTGCTGTTTAGATGCAGCTCAGTTCTAATCATGTTGACCTTTGAACAAATGATATTATAATAGTGACTGTCTCATAGCTTCTGCTTGCTTTTCAAATATATGTATCTAGAATCACTTCGGTTATAATGTTCTTTGAAGATGATCAGGAGTGATTTGAAGGCGGATTACCTGCTATCTGTAGGAAAGTTCCGATATTCTTAATACATTCTCCAAAATTAGGCTTAAAGATAGATACTAGGCTAAAATCTAATAGATAATACATACTATTCAATTTGAAATTATTTGAGGATAACTGGTTTAATTAATTTTTTTTTTAAATAAAACATCATTAATGACGGTCCAAAGAACTGTATTTGTTACTACTTGTATTTGTGGCAGCATTCACTGCGATTGGGTTGAGCAAGCTCTGAACAACGAATTCCCTACATCCATCATGAACGATGACCACAGCCGGCCGTCGGCTCTTACGTTTCAGTTAGCAAAGTAATGCTTCAGCCTGCAGTCCAAATATCCAGCTTGCAAATTTAACCAATGCCCCACTTGAAGAGCAAGCACATTAGACAGCAAGGACGATGTAGCCGTAGTCATCATTTGTTTCTAAGGTGTTGATTTTATGTTTGGAATTTCAGTGGTGAAAATACTAATTCCTATGCGGCCCCCAGTCATAAGCATATTTTGCGCTTTTGTGATCTGTAGTAGCTCAATTTTGCATCCATTGTCGATCGTCACAAAGGATTCGCTAACCAAGTCACCGCTGATTATCGGACCAGACATAACCTGGGTTTCATGCAGGTGGTTCGTATGGCAGCTAACCTATACCTGGGACCCTAACAGATGTTACTACCCCGGGTTGGAGTAGATCTGGAATCGACAGTGGCTGAGAGTCGGTTCCGCACTCCACAATACTCTGGATCTCTCGTACAAAAGGCCCCACTAACGGATGCAGTTTAAGGTTTTACCCAAGGAAGTTGTTCAAGAATGTAACATATAGACAAAGTGTCTGGGATAGAGATTCGTGCGTTTGTCACTGCATTTGTTACACATCGTATGCATAAAAATTGAAGCAAAGCCAATAAACTTTCTCGAGGACAATAAGATCAGAGAGAAGATGAAATAAGCTATCCTCTGTCGGGAGACATAGCTCGAATATTTGAAATACATGGATTAGCTATATGCCGCCAGGTGGTAGTGATAAGCCGAATTAATGACTAGGAAGAACAGAGGCAAATTGCACGACCAAGTGGAGATGAAGATTATACGCTATACACAAGTTTCAGAAATACAGAAACCGTTGTATCATAATGTTTATAACTTCAGTAGGCTTCATTTGGTTTCGTGTTTGAGAATAACTCGGCTGAGAATAACAACATACATTTGGGTGATGTGATCGGTATACTCTAATTTCAGAGCAGTACTGACCTATCATCAAACTAAGTGTGCGTACGGGCATATGTGTGCCCGTGTGTGTATGTGAGTGTGTGTGTGTATGAGAGAGAGAGAGAGGGGGTAGAGAGAGAAAGAGAGAGGCTATGCGTCCATGTGTGTCCGTGTGCAGTTGAATATTGATGCCCACAACTGGACTGCTGCAGCTCTGGAGACAGATGAGAAGAGACGAGCGAACCAAACACGGCCATGATATTCGAGAACATACTTATAAACAGTCTCCGTCGATCATCGAGAAACAGATTATGGAAAGCAGTGTTTATTATTTACACTATTTACATTATTTACATTTGACGGATATTTGTCCTCATCTTGTTTGTTGTTAACACAAAGTTTCGGCAGATATACCCTCCAGCCGTCATCTGGTCAAATGTAAATAATAAACATAATTCCTCATCTCTTGAATATAGAACAGTAAGGTGGTGTTTCTTTGTGTGTGTGTGTGTGTGTGTATGTGTGTGTGAGTGTGTGCGTGCGTGAGTGTTAGACTGTGTGAATGAATGTTACATTAGTCGCAATCGATTATATCCCAGTGTTATGATGTGATGTAACTCATTATAAAGAGCCGCAGGATTTCGTGAGGCTTTAGTCTATACTTCAGAGCAAAAGGCTACCATTGTGTCTATATAGCGTTAAATAATCTAGGAATGGCCGGTCGGATGGAGTCTCGGATTTATGTATGAATAATTAAGAATTAATATTATCACCAACTGCGTCCAGCAACTAATAAATTTAATCGTAAGATATCAGCCTATAAGTTTTATGAGCCTACACAGCATGAATGCTGTAAAGTTGACACCAAATCCTCGACGCTTGCGTTGCTCTGCTTAAATTTTCATAAAACTAAGGATGAGAAATATGAGCTGCATCAGACTAACCATGCAAGTACGCTATGAAGTTTCTGTATGGTCGCACGACATGCAATAAACCACAACCAAACTATTTCAATCAACCCTACACCTTCAAAAGTTAAGGTCACGCTGGAAAAGTATTCTATAACATAAAAAACGATGGGGTAGTTGCTACTAGAGTGTCTTTGAGTGTGGTTTTCAGAGTTGTCATATTCCTGGGTCCAAACAGCCATCGAAGTGTACCAATGAAATAACCCAAACACTATATACACAGCAAGAAGACGGAATTTTCCAACGTTACTTGTAAAATAGGTTATGACAGTCATTTCGTTTTCTTCCGATAAATTCCATCGGGTTCAATAAGAAAAGTACCCCAGATTCAGTTCAATATCGTGGCACTCCGTCGGTTACGATGATGAGGGTTGCAGTTGATCCGATCACCGGAACAGCCTGCTCGAGAAATTAACGTGCAAGTGACTGAGCACTCTACAGAAACGTGTACACTTAACGTAGTTCTCGGGGAGAATCAGCGGGACACAGAGTGTAACAAGGCTGGCCCTTTGAAATATAGGTACAACGAAAACAGGAAGAGAGAGTGAGAGGAAGTTATGGTGAAAGAATACAGCAAGGTTCGCTACTGCCCCTTGTCGGATCCTCGTGGAGCTTTAAGTGTTTTCGCTCAATAAACACTCACGACACCCGATCTGGGAATCGAAACCGCGATCCTACAACCGCGAGTCCGCTGCCTTAACTACTGGGCCATTGCACCTCCACTCTGTTCAATATAGGGTCAGTGTGACATTATTCCGTCATTATATGTCACAAATGTTGTAATATTAGAAGGTTGGGAGAATCGTTAGCAGGCTGGAGAATCGTTAGCAGACTGGAGAAACGTTTCCTTCGGCTTTACGTTCTGAGTTCATATCACGCCGATGCCGACTTTCATCATTTCATCCTTTCGGGGTCGATAAAATAAGTACGAGTTGAGTTTTGGAGTTGACGTAATCGATTTACATCCCCACACCAAAGTTGCCGGCCTTATACCAAAGTTTGGAATCAATATTTATTTTTATTTAGGCAGCGAGCTGTCTGGCTCGCTAGCACGCTGGACAAAATGGTTAGTGGAATTCCATCCGTGTTTTCGTTCAGAGTTCGATTTCCGCCGAGGTCGACTTTTCCTTTCATCCTTTCGGAGTCGATAAAATAAGTACCACTTCAGCACTGCGACAGTTGTAATCAATTTATCTCCTACCCCGAAATTCCTGGCTTTGTCCCAAAATTTTAAAATACTGGAGCTATTTCGCTTTATACTCTCAGCCACCCTTAAAACTCAAGCAGAAGTAAAATACGCTCGAGATTCTCTGCCATATTCTCTTGTCAGAAGAACCGTTGGCGTTCTTCAATATCAGCCGATTACATCTACTCCAATATTACATAGAGTTATTGGCTCGATAATGTCTTCTTAGTTTTCTGGAATTAATTATTGTTATAGTTCACAAAGAAAAGAAACAAACAAAAAACGAAGACAACAAACAGATGTATTAGTTTAATGCTCGGAAAGTGAAAAAGTCTTTAACGTTTCGAGCCTACGCTCTTCCGCAGATGGACACAGAAAGAAACAGAGAGAGGAAATAAAGAATGTGTAGTGGATAGCGGGTTAGTTGGAGGCTTTCAATGATATACTGATGGAAATAAATAAATTTTGGTTTGCTTTATTGATAAAACTGATGTGTCAGTAGAGCTGATAAAATCAATGGTGTGATGGAAATTATTCATCACTTTGATAGAGATTTCAAATTTTCGTTGTTAAAGGTATAGCTAAAGGAAGAAAGTCAGACACTATAACTCCTTTCGGGGCTTACAAGACTTGTAGGTGGAAAAGAGAAAGTCATGTTCGGTCATCAGGCCAGAGACTAGGCTTGAGCGCTTGTAACAGAGTTGATCCTTCTAAATGTACCCAAGTGTCAAGTGGTTCCATAGAACCAGATGACGAATTGTGTTTACCACTGAAAAGAGCAACTGTCCCGCAACTAGCTTCCACACATTTAACGTTTGCCATATTTCACTCATAAGTATTTATTTGATCTGAAGCTATTCCAGAAATCTTTTGCTGAAAGAGATGAGCTGTGGAGACGAACCCCAATCTCCGTATTGGATTTACTTAACACCCTGCCATCTCTGTTCCGATTACTGCAACAGCGTTCAAGGAGCGTTTATTAGATGTAGATTTTAATGCATTTTATCAAAGAATACAATGCTTATATCACTAAAAAGGCTCGCTGCAATATCAGGAAACATGTAACATTCTTCTGGTTTTCAGATGATAAGCGCTTCTTTCATGGTGGAAATTGATATTAGTGTAATATATCTGAATGTAAAGTAGTCTACAAAAGACTGCCACGTATATCTGCCAACTTATCACCTATGCTAGTTTGTATTTATTTCCGAAACCTCCCCGCTATAACTTTTGTTCTTATACAGATAATCTATTAAAGTTATATATTAAGTTAAGCACTGGCTTACAAACATGCAGTGTTGATGTTTGTGATGTTTTCACTGTGTTCTGTAGATTTGATTTAAAGAATTATTATAAGTGTTAATACCGTTTCAAAAATAAATGAATAAATAATTAAATAGATGTGCACCACAGCCTCTTATATTTCTTAAGTCATAGCGCAAAATGTTTATCTCAGAACAATCGTTAATTAGAAAAATAAATGATAATTAAGAAAGTGTAAGATGGCAAGATGGTAAAATCGTTAGTACGCCGGGTAAAATGCTTAGCGGCATTTTGTCTGTCTTTAGGATCTGAGTTCAAATTATATAGTAGTCGACTTTGTTTTTCATTTTTTCAAGGTCGATACAATGAGTACCACCCAAGTGCTGGGGTAGATATAATCGACTAATACCTGAAATTGCTGGCCTTGTGCCAAAATTTGAAACTGATAATGAAGAAAGTCGATAAAGTTAACAGCTATATTTCACCTGCAATTCATTATTGAGTCTGCCACTTTATTTGAGACTGCATCATCCAGTATGTCCTTCCGTGTCTAAAAGGTGGCAGATTAGAATTTAAGCACAACCATCAACAGATCAAATAATCGCTTGGAGACCCCTTCATTGATTTATAGCTGCTATAGTATTTGGTATCAGTGGCAGTATTTTTGTAACATTGATTCCAGCCATCATCGAATTAACGAATGATCAGAGACGTAGTAAGTTTTACATAGTGAATTCACTGCCGTTATGTAGGGAAAAGAGGAATACTACCTAAAGTGCATCTTTTTCGTTGTCAACAGCAAGATTTTATAGTTATTTGGTCGTTATTTCTAGCCAGTCATATTACCTGGTACAGTCTCACATATTGATTCCTTAAATTCGTGCTATATGCAATGGATATTCATCTGTCCTTTGCTAACTCTACATAAAAAGAAGGAAGTCTACATATGTTTATGTTCCGTAAAAGATTATTTCTATAACCGAACGTATAATGGAATATTCACTTTCCATATTATTGATAATATTAGTAACGAATGATAAAAGAAACAGAAATCCGATTGCTTTGTGGTTTTAAAATTCATCTGAGCCTTTGTCTTTCAGACATCAATCGGTGTATTCAGTTGAATACACTTATAATTCCACAAACTATACAGCATTCAATCGTAAATATATAAGATATACAGAGCAGATATTATTCGGAAATAACACCTGTAGCCTATGTATAAAAGAATATTGGTCTAATTGCTTACATGATGCAATATTGTTTCTACGTTTTGAGTTGAAATACCTGGTAGAATTAATTTCCTTTTAATACATGGTTTGAAACATTACGCTTGTTTCTATTTCAAAGTAAACGAAATGACCGGTTGATAAATTCTCTATGTTGATCAATATTATTTATTCAGTTTACTAACAGCGACGATGAAACGTTTATGAGTTCGTTTCATCAGCTAAAGATATCAGATATATTTTCCTCGTATCACGCAATTTGTTGTCTCTGCTGAAAAATGACGTGATAGTCATGATTAGAATGTCGTTCATCATAGATGTTTAGATTGATTGGAGTATCTAAGGACTATGCAAATTATTATTCAAAAGCAGCATATTGTGAGATCATACATTCACTGCCAAATATTAAATATTTGGTGATTTTTTCAAGCACAAATTATAAATAGAATATTAGAGGTGTAAAATGTGTCATGTGGAGGCACATGTCCTAGTGGTTAGAGCAGGGGACTCCCGGTCGAGGGATCGCAGGTTCGAATTTCAGATCGAGCGATGTGTGTGTTTATGAGCGAAACACCTAAGCTCCTCGCTGCTCGGGCAGAAAGTAATGGCGAACTTTTGCTGACTCTTTCGCCACAACTCTCTCTCACGCTTTCCTCCTGCATCTTGCAGCTCACCTACGACGGACCGGCGTCCCGTCCAGGTGGGGAACTTGTACGCCAAGGAAACCAGGAAACCGGCCCTAATGATCCAGGGATGGCTCGAGAAGGAACAAACAAAATGTTTCCTGACGCATTTAAACAATCTGCGTTGAAAAAACAGAGCCGTTAAAGAATTCCACCCTGCTTTCAAAAGTCACATTTGTCCAGTCCGAGGTAAAGTTAAAATCATTATTGTCCCCATTGTTGCAAAAACCATACCTGGACACAAATTAGATTCTTTAAACTTTTCCTTCAAACAGTCATACGTCGAAATAGAGAGGAGTGACCATCAATATTATTCCACATTGCTGTTTCATTCTTTTCTGGTGTTAGTAAAATGTTGTATGAAACAGAAATATTAAGCGTTGAAAGTCATCAGGTTCCGAACTGTGTTTTTATTTCTTTTAAGATAACATTTGTCCATCACAGACAGCCCCACTGACATATTTCCCCAGCTTTTTTGTCGTTTGAGAAAATGAGGAAGTAACAGAATTTGAACAAGAATGTTGGTAAGAGCTAACAATTAACGTTGACAAATTTAATTCTTCAAATCAGCGATTGTGTAGCAAAGTTGGGGTTGCGTCGTTAGCAAATCCTTTATTATTATTATATATATATATATTGCAAGTTAAAACCATCTCTTCTTGGATTAAATCATATTTTCAGAAATACAGCGACGGAGAGTATATTTTATAAATGGAATTTTATCAGTTGCTATAGTATAATCGTTTTCTCACCAAGATGTGAAGAAGTAGATGTAGGTTCGCATGTTAATTCACTTTCGATTTCTGTTCATAAAGTACCTAAAGTAGCGGGCTAGCAGAATCGTTAGCACTCCGACCAAAATTCTTAGCGGCATTTCGTCCATCTTTACGTTCTGAGTTCAAATTTCGACGAGATTGACTTTACCTTTTACATTGTCAGGGTCGTTAAAATAAGTACCAGTTGAACACTGGGGTCAATGTAATCAACTTAATCCCTCCCCTGAAATGTCTGTCCTTGTGCCAAAATTTGAAACCGATATGGCCTTTATGCCTGCATTAACGGTTATTTGAAGCAATTGCTTAATAACTTAGTTGAGTCGGTACAGTGGTCCATATTATTTAATATGTCCTATTTTAAGACGGTGGGGGGTGTATTTTGAGGGAAATTTAGCAGCCATTTCTGTTATTGTTGTTAATGCGTTTCAATGATGAATTGTGCTATTTATTGATTTTATGTCCTACATTTCAAAAAATAGCGTAAAAAATAACAGCTAACCATTGTTTTGTGGGATTTCCCATGGTGAGGGTTTGTGCAGTTCTGACAGAAAATATACCACAGGAGATTTTTGTTGAAAGGCACCTGTTAAGTTGTACTCACCAAAGTTTTCATCTTTTATCAATATTCATTGGTGAAACACACACACACTCACACACACACACACACACACACGCACATACACACACATACACATACATACATAAACACATACACAAACTCACACACATACATACACACACTCACACACACATACGCATAAATACATTCATACATACATGTAAAATATTCGATTCTTTTCTCTAATCGTGAAAATTTAGGGGCTCCTCCAGCCATTTGAGCTGAGATATCAGTATTTATTGCAAGCCTAGCTGTAATATTCACTCTGTATTTAGGTTCCTGCGAAATTGACGAAATATTAAGCAAATATCTACATATATATAAAACTCAGTTTGTGTGTCTGTGTGTGTATCTGTGTGTTTGTCTGTCTGTTTAACTTCCCGGTACATCTCCTCCTAGCCAACAAATCGTAGAGCCACCAAAAATGGGTCACTTAAACTTTAGGCGAATGAAAATTGAACTGCGCTATTTCTGTTCCAAAATTCATCTCGCAAGTGCAAAAATCGATAATGTGTTTGTTTAGGCCTTATCCCATGCATTGAATAGTGAATTTTACTCAGTCAGCTGTTTGACGTGAACTGTGTTTACCACGCGTGCAAGCATGCGTAAATTGCATGAAAAATAAAAAATCAAGATATCAAAACGGATCGCCGTAAACATTGTAGAAATTCGGCAAAGAAATGAATTTTCGGGATGTAGCCTGGAGGGTTTTTTCGTATTAATCGTTTGGACTTTGTGAACACACACCAATTGTTTTCATAACATTTTTACCGCTTTGAATTAAATGTGACCATTTTGCGTTGAGTCTGCAGTTTGAATCACTTTAACCAAATTTTAGCAGGCCGGATTTTTGATCATCACGATACATCGCCCGCGACTCCCTGAAACTCTCCCCTGAAATCCCTGTTGAGAAATACTGATCTAAAAGAATAATTCAACAATGCAATTATTTGATCAACAAACATTTATGAAACGCTTCTACGTACTTCCTATTGAGGGCATTAAATGCTTGATTTTAAAACCAAAATAATTGAATTTTGATTGAACTTCATCCAAGTTTATCTTAATTCGCGCGTGCATAGAACGCACGAGCGCACGAGCAGGGCAATACTGCTAGTTATCAGATGAAAATTAAATGCAGTGTTCCACTATGGCCTAGCTTTAAACATTGAAGACAAAACTAAGATTTAAGAAACATTGTCATACAAAATAAAAAGAACACGGATTACGTATATACACGAAATGATCGACTGAATACTAACTGAAATTGCATGTTTGTTGGAGAATTTTAGTTAAAATCATATATCATGACAATTGTTTTCGATTACTGAGTGCCCAGAAATAGAAATCAGTTATGCTGTGAGTATGAATTTCTTTATCCTAATTACAATGAATCTACGTTTAAGGAAGTGACTAAATTATATATTTTGATTTTCAATTGTCTTTCCTAATGCTTATTAATGTGGTAATTATAGAGCAAATGCTGTGTCTTGTAGCTGAAATTTTCTTATTGTAACAACGTGTTGAATACTGATCACCTACGGTGCAATGCATAACCTACATCTATAAAGAGATTGTTCTTTCTTCTCTCAGTATGGTGCCATGCTGACGCATCAATGCATGTTTTCTGCATTTGTGTGTCAGCATTTTTAGAGCTATTGTCTGAATAAAACGTTGATCGTATATTTTGAAATACATAGAAGACGTGAACTATAATGTCACTAGGTTTGATTTCTTCGTCGATGGTATGAAATTATTTCAGCACATTGTCTTCCGTAACTAGGACATCTGGGATGCACACACAAACACACTGACATGCATACATACGCAACACATATATATACAAATATACATAAGGTTGTATGTATACATATATATATACAAATATACATAAGGATGTATGTATACATATACAGACATACATAATATACATATATTCATATTTACCTATATAAATATGTATATGTGTGTGCATATACATATGTGTGTGTGTGGGGGTGAGTTATGTGTGTGTGCATGTATATGTATGCAGACACACATATAAACTATAAGCTGTAGAAAACGTGTTGAATGTTCTTTTGCTTTCAGTCGTAATCCACTCTCTTTCTTTTTCTCCCCCACTCTCTCTCTCTCTCTCTCTCCCTATATATATATATATATATATATATATATTATATATATAAAGAGAGAGAGAGAGAGAGAGAGATACATACATGCAAACATACATATATATATATACATACACCCGCCCACACACATATATACATGCACACGCACACATACACACATACATATATATATATGGAGGCACATGGCCTAGTGGTTTGAGCAGCGAACTCACGGTTGAGGGATCGCGAGTTCGAATCTCAGACCGGGCGATGTGTATGTTTATGACCGAAACACCTAAGCTCCGGCGAACCTCTGCTGACACTTTCGCCACAACTTTCTCTCACTCTTTCCTCCTGCATCTAGCAGCTCACCTTCGACGGACCGGCGTCCCGTCCAGGTGGGGAAGGTATACACCAAGAAAACCGGGAAAGCTGGCACTATGAGCAAGGCGTGGCTCGAAAAAGAACAAACAACAATATATATATATATATATATATATATATATATATATATATATATATATATATATATATATATATATATATCAGATTGACTCAGATTTGCATTAGAAATCTATGTGTAAATATGCGTGAGAGGCGGAAAGAGACAAACAGAAAGAGAGAGAGAGGTGGGAAAGAGAGAAAGAGAAAGAGAGAGATTGAAGGATGTTTGTGTTAATTCATATGTCATTATTTTATCTAATTTATATCTCATGTTACAGAATCATCTCACTCTTCCTTGTCATCAGCTTACATTACGATTCTCTAGAAAAGCAACACATTACAAACAACACAAAATAAACACATCGAACATCATCTTAAGAATTTTAACTATTTGTCATTAATAGCCCTTAAATTTACTTAAACGATGGCTTCCATTTATTTTTACAACTAGTTGTTTTCTGTATCATTTTATCGAACTGCTTGCTGTTTTTTTATGGCATAGTTTGTGTGTGAGAGAGATATTACTATTTGCTATTTTACATAACTATCACACATTTGTCATATTGGTGTGCATATAGCTTTCATAAAAGCTTTAGTTGACGCGTAACCTTACTGATTTCTTGGTGTAAAATACAGCTTCTCTACGTGCACTGACAAATAAATTGAAGTAAAGACAGTTTCCAGTGAAAGCAAATCTGACTAACAGATTTATATTTTACGTTTTACATAATTGCATATCAATGATACGTGGCTTAGACCCACCTCCCGGCTCCTCGCTAAAATTGGAAACAAATATAAGTGAAAAAAAATCGGAAGTCTGGTGTTTTGTGTATAGCATATGGTTGCTTCTGAAATACTTTATGTGTTACAAATTCTGAATTTATGTCTGTTTGTATGTTTGAATATAGGCGCAAATGCATGCCATGTGTGTCAGTATGTGCACGAGAATTTATAAGGATATATCGAGACATGAATATAAATTAGAATATTACTCAAACCTGTCATGCTAGCAAAAAAAAATTATCATACACAGATTCGCGTGCGCACACTCACACAGGCGCACACACATACATACACACAGACCCACTCACACTCGCATATATGTCGCTAATAATAATAATAATAATATAATAATGATAATAATGATAATAATAATAATAATAATAATAACAACAACAACAACAATAATAATAATGATAATAATAATAATAATAATAATAATAATAATAATAGTAATAATAATAATAATAATAATAATAATAATAATAATAATAATAATGATAATGATAATAATAATAATAATAACAATCTTATTCCGTCCATTTAATTTCGACTTAAGGATCATTCTCAGTCGAAATTAAATGTACGGAATAAGATCGAAGCTATCAACACCTGGGCGGTTTGTGAGCGTCTGACGATATTTTCCAGTTGAACGCCTTCTACAAAAGGTACAAGGCCTAAAATTTTCAGGGAAGAGGGACAGTCGATCACGTCGACCCTTGTGGTTAATTGATATTTGTTTTATCGGCCCGACAATGATGACGGTGAGATTTTTCCTGAGAACACATTCTTCTTCGTGGTAATGGCGATTTGACGTCTATGTTTAGCATATTAGGTGTCCATTTTAGTGGTCATTCCTCTTTTGCATATATATGTATATATATATATATATATATATATATATATATATTTCAAACGAACACACAGTCGCTGAGTTGAATCGGCTTGAACGATGGCTGTCCGTTCAAGCGGTCTCTACTGCGATTTTTTTTATCCCAAGTGGGCATCAACTTCAGCTGGTTAACGATGCACAGCTATATTAGAGTGGCTAAGAATATTATTTGTCAGTATAACTGCTGTGTTGGTCTCTTAGAGAGGTTTTAGAACTAGATTTTTGCTTGTTGCAAAATCAGCGACTGTGCGTTTGCTTGAAATATATATATTGTGTACATAAGCGAGCTACTATCATTTCTGGCTGAGGAGGTGTCCAGTACTGAGGAATGGCAGAAACAGCCCAAAACCAGGGTTGGTCTACTGGTTCTGTCGTTAGGAAATGGTAGGGATTCACTCCCCTCTTCGCTATTTTATCGGATGCAGCTGTGCATTGTTAACCAGCTAGAGGAGATGTCCTCTTGGGGTCAAAAAATTGTAGTAGAGACCGCTCTAACGGACAGCCATGTTAAAGTGGCTACGAATATTCCTTGTCAAAATAATTAACGTTTAACACTTAAAAAAGCTGTGTAAGCCGGTTAAAATTAAAATTAGTTTAGGGGGCAGTGAATTAAGCAATTTTAGCATCAACTCTTAAAATATATTTAAAACCTATAAATACAAAATTTACTGGTATGGCTGTTAAATGTTTGAAGAATAATGTTTAAAAAAATTGTCTCAATACCAATGAGAAAAAATTCTGCTTTAATCGCAACTTTTTTGTGAAAAGGTTATTTTGGAATATTTTGAAAGCGATGTAGCGATTAGGATAGAAAAAGTAAATGCTTTATATATATATATATATATATATATATTATATATATATATATATATATATATATATATATTGACGATCAATATAGAATTCCAAATACAAATATATATATATATATATATACAGTTATTGAGTTGACGCAACAATAAAATGCAGAAATTGCATAAATAACGGAAAGAAATACGATTGAGCATGTCTGGGTAAATATTAAAAATTATGCAATTTACTAAAACGAAATGTAAAATAAACTTCAGAAATATATGGAAATTGTTTTGTTTTTTTTTTAAATATACCTTCTGTGAACTGAAAGGCTGCCTAAACGTAGAAATAAGTATTAATAATCACATAAGTATAAATTATATATAATAAAATAGGTTTAACACATAAACACGCTCACACACACATACACACTCACACACACACACACAAGTATGTATGTCTGTCTGTATGCATGTATGATTAATATTAAAGAGCATACAGTTTAATATGTTTCTAATAGAGAATATTCCTCTGGTGAGCCCAATAATAACTGAAATAGGAAATGAAAGAATAGAAAAATAAAGTAAATATTATAAAATGCAGTCTACAAATCTATTAGTTTAAAATTTTGGCACAAGGTCAACAAGATCGAGGCAGTGGTTAAGTCAATTACATCGACCGCAATGTTTGACTGATGTTTATTTTATCGACCTCGAACGGATGAAACGCGGAATTCGAATTCAGAATGTAAAAAGGGAATGTAAAACATCGCTAATTATTTTGCCCGACGAGCAGATAATTCTGTCATGTTGCCACCTTACTGGAGTGAAATATTGATTTCAAGTTTAGGGTTATCAGTAAAATTAGGATAATGTGAATGCCTGAACGAAAAGCATACAGATGGATTTCTACTTCAAATAATTCAGATTTAAGAACTAGGTAAGAATATGTGCAATATGAGGAGTAGTAGATTACATCAACTCGCTTCTTCACTAGTACTTTATTCTATCAACCCTGGAAGGTACAAATCAAAGTTAATGTCCACAGAATTTGAACTCAGAACGAAGAGTCGGAACAAATACCATAAAATCAGTCTTGAAATACTCGTCAAACAAAACTGTGGAAAACGAATATGCGCAGGAAATACAATAACGATAAAAATGTGTGTAACATGCATTTCATTTCCTAAATTAAGACATTTAATAGATTTTTCTGTGAATATCACTTACACCTGCAGCCTTACATAATTAAATTCATTGACCCAGATACTTACCAATCGACGAGGCATGCATAGTGCTACCAAATAACTAAACTGAAATAAAATTTATATTGATCTAGGTGGATATGACTCTAAAATATCATATGCCAATCACCAGTCGTCTTTCGAAGAAGCAGAGAAGAAGAAAACCACTAAGTTTGCTAGCCACATCTTGGAGCGGTAGGCCAAATGTACCCTACAAATCACACTATCTACACCATACATTAAGTGCTTAAGGAAGAGCAGGCTTGTGTAGCTGAAAAATCTAATTTCCTTTTTTTTTTTTTAATCCAAGGATTCGACCGACCTCTGAACAGGAGATCGAAAAGTTTCATAAAATGCAAGCATCTCGAAAAGTTTCTGCTATCGAACTGGAGAGCAGGTTTATCAACAAGAATTGATTTCTGAGCTCAAATCGACAGTAACAAAATAAACTAACTTTATATATAAAGAATATGTTGACCTGAATTTGACATATCTGCTCACCGGTTTGATTCCGCACCTGACTGAACCATAAAAAATAACAAATTTCCCACATCAGACCAAAATAAATCTACTCACCGGAGCTTTCGACCAACCCACACCCTACTAACACATACTTTCATCTTAATATCCGCTATTCCTCTTTCCTGCACAACTACATCAGCCGTCTACATGCACCACACTTAATCATTATTCACACAGTTCCACTCACCCAATAATAAATAACTTACCATAGATACTATAAAATTAAAACAGAAGTTAAGTTAAACACAATATGATATGTACTTATATTTCGAATCACATCTAGTTCTCTCTACAGTCAGAATATAACGCCCCAAAACGAATAAACAGTAAATGTATTTATTCTGTCACGTAAATACTTTCATCTCTAAAGATCAGGGAAATAATCCGAAAAGTTATAACATTATTATTAACAAACCTTCTTTAGCCCAGGAAATGATATTGTCTCCTTTATAAATAAATGAATCTGAAAAGTTAAATTATATTTTGTTAAAACTAGAAGACTAACAAAATGCCAACGAAGTTATTTAAAGCACAGAGCATATAAATATAAATATAAATTTATACTTCATCCTTTCATATTTGACAAAAGGGTTAAAAGTGTCCGGTGAAATTTCCATAGGGTGTGGAAAATGCGAACTTGCTGACAATGTGCTTCTTGAAGCAAAATTTGACAGGAGTGAAATTACATTTCCTAAGTTAGAAGAAACTGGCCTGAACTGAAAAGAAACGCAAGCTCCTTGTGTGGGCACAAATTAGTTGAAGAGGAAAACTGGATAACATAGGTAGAAGGAAATGGAAAGGAGGAGAAGAAGCGGGTGGAAGTCAGAGTGAGATAAAGCGAATAGATGATATGTGAAACCCTTCCATTTCTATTTTAATTAATCTTTTCAAATTTTCCTTGAAGAAGGTCATTGTCCGAAACGTTCGATTTCCCACTTCCTACGTACTCTTTTTTTTTATTTTAGTAAATAATACAAATCTTGACGGGGCCCACTAGCACCAGTTTCTATGGAATGTGCTTGAGTATATAGATGTTTCTCTCTCTCTCTCACTATCTCTCTCTCTATATATATGTATATATGTATATATATATATATATATATATATATATATATAGATAGATAGATAGATAGATAGATAGATAGATAGATAAGGCGGCGAGCTGGCAGAATCGTTAGCACGCCGGGCGAAATGCTTAGCAGTATTTCCTCTGCCGCTACGTTCTGAGTTCAAATTCCGCCGAGGTCGACTTTCTCTTTCATCCTTTCGGGGATGATAAATTAAGTAGCAGTTACGCACTGGGAGTCTATGTAATCGACTTAATCCGTTTGTCTGTCCTTGTTTGTCCACTCTATGTTTAGCCCCTTGTGGGCAATAAAAAAATTTCAAGACTGCGAGCTGGTAGAAACGTTAGCACGCCGGGTGAAATGCTTAGCAGTATTTCGTCTGCCGTTACGTTCTGAGTTCAAATTCCGCCGAGGTCGACTCTGCCTTTCATCCTTTCGGAGTCGATTAAATAAGTACCAGTTACGCACTGGGGTCAATATAATCGACTTAATCCCTTTGTCTGTCCTTGTTTGTCCTCTCTGTGTTTAGCCCCTTGTGGGTAGTAAAGAAATACGTATTTCGTCTTCCACTACGTTCTGAGTTCAAATTCCGCCGAAGTCGACTTAGCCTTTTATCCTTTCGGGGTCGATTAAATAAGTACCAGTTACGCACTGGGGTCGATGTAATCGACTTAATCCGTTTGTCTGTCCTTGTTTTTATTCCCTGTATGTTTATCACCTTGTGGTCAATAAAGAAATAAATGTGTATAAATTGATAGATAGATAGATAGATACAAACATACATACTTAATCATACATATACATACATTTATATATATATATATATATATATTCATATCTATGCGCATACATATGTATAAATATTTATCTATGGCGCAGGAGTGCCTGTGTGGTTGCGCGTTATATTCTGACTGTAGAGAAAACCAGATGGAATTCGAAATACAAGCCATTACTTCTAAACTGAGATGATAATTTATCTTATCCAGTAACCCTCTCATATATTCATTGCTACACTTTTAGGCGCAGGAGTGGCTGTGTAGTAAGTAGCTCGCTTTCCATGAAGCTTTGAGACTTCCCATGATACTTTGTTGTCGGTGTGCGCATGTTCCATTGTGTTGTACACTGCAGAAGTCACGTATTTCGTTAAATATTGAAATTTGAGGCTCGATTACAGGCAGGCGTTTGTTGTATTTTTTTGAGGACTTAGTGGAGTTTCTTGCCTTGTATTTAATTTTTAATTTTTTTTGGTGAGCAGCAGTCTCCACTCTGCTCCAGATATTTGTCTGCCTGTGGTTGTACGTAAAGACTCACTTTGCATTGAGATTTGTGTTTTTGAGGAGGCGTAACCCCTCCGCAAAAATTAATTTGAAATTGTCTTTGTGTGACTGTGTTCGTGCACTGGAAGTTCCTTGGATTTACCACAGGCAAGGAGTACGAACACAGAAAGTATTGATACCATTTTGGATTACCAGTAGTAGAATTGTGTTGTGTTGTCATTTGTCTTCCTTCGCTCTTTCTTCTCTTGTCTGTCTTTCAGATCTGTTTTGATTTTTTTATAGACTTTTATTTGAACATTTTGACTTTTGTTTGTGAATTATTATTTTGTTTTGGCTATCAACATGGCAACTGTGAAATCCGCTTTGGAGTGGCAAATTTTGGCCCCCAAAGAATGGTTAAAAAATTACACAGAGAAAACGGTGGTGTTAAGGACCTATTCTAGGGTCCTTGACACCATCAAGGTCTTCTCTGAGGAAGAGATTGAGAAGGAGTAGGCAGATTATCTGCCAACTGTTAAGTTTATCCACAGGGATGCGAAGTACGGAACTGTGTGCGTACTTTTTAACACCCCTACCGAAGCTGACAGAGTAGTTTGTTGTTTCTCCCGTGAGGAGGAGGAGGAGGAGGAGTTGGTCCTCCTTTTCCCCGAGGGAGGGACTGTAAGTGAATTCTTGGACGGCGTGGGCGACTGAGACCGTGCGTACTCGGCCTGTACAAGTAGTTCATTATGGCCTCCGCAGTGGCTGCGGAGGTAATAAAATACAAAATTTTGTCAAAGGTCGCTGTGACCTTTGACAAGGAAGAATTTGCCTTCCTCTTCGCAGGCCCCGACCTGTCGATGCGGTGTTGTCTGCAGGCAGCAGGTTACTTGCTTGGGGGCTCTGATGATGATGATTGGTGTTTGCTATAGATATCTTTGTAAATGTGATTCTGTGGACTAATCATTAGCTATAAAAGAAACTTCGTATTGTGTAAAATTGAATAAAAGAACAATGATTTGGGAGGCGTTTTGTTTATCATTATCATCCTCATCTCCTTAATGTTTTTGTCCAGCCCGCAGCTACTTATCTGTGTACGGCTTTCATGGCCAATTTTTTGAATAAAAGTAAGTTGCTTACCAACCACATGGTTCCGGGTTCAGTCCCACTGCGTGGCTCCTTGGGCAAATGTCTTCTACTATAGCCTCGGGCCGACCAAATTCTTGTGAGTGGATTTGGTAGACGGAAACTGAAAGAAGCCCGTCGTATATATGTGTATATATATGTGTGTGTTTGTGTGTGTGTTTGTGTGTCTGTGTTTGTCCACCCAACATCGCTTGACAACCGGTTCGGCATAAGAGACCGATAGAATAAGTACTAGGGGTCGATTTGCTCGACTACAAGGCGGTGCCCCAGCATGGCCGCAATCAAATGACCGAAACAAATAAGAGACTAAAAGAGTATGTACGTATACCAGTATGCAAGCTGCATTAACAAGAACCATTGTGATAATGGAAGCTACATGAAATATTGAACATGACAGGAATTTCAGTTTTTATATGAATAGTCTGTCAAAGGAAAAACATTTATATTGCCATCGAATTAAATTAAAGAGAATGCAATATGAAATGAATTAAGAAAAAGCATAAAAATATAATTTTCAAGCTTTGTCTCGAGTAATCAAATTTTATTTCTTTACAAATTTAAAGTTTAAATCAAAATAAATGACAAAAATTTTGATGGAGATGATAATAGTATGTTTTATCGTGAATAATAATAATAATAATATAATAATAATAATAATAATAATAATAATAATAATAATAATAATAATAATAATGATGATGATGATAATTCTTTTTTAAATAACACCTTCAAGAAAATAAGAATATTTAATGAATTGATTCGTAATTTTTGTCACAAATCCCTTACAGCCATAACAATTTTTCTAACAAGAATATTTGCATTAAATCTATTTATAAAATAGACGTCTATGTATCTATTTTGAACAAGAGAAGCACCAAATTAGAATTTTTTCTTTCTTTTTTTTTTCTTCTTTTTTTCTGTTTTTTTTAGAGCAGGCCAATGAAACCAAATATGAGATAATCTCATTAAGCGAAATTTATTTTTAAACAAAACCAAAATACCAATAAACAAACAAAAATATTATAGCAATATGAATGAAGCTAAATTTAAATTATATCTTAAACATTCAAACCCATAGAAGTTCATTATTAACTAAAATTACATTTCACAATATGTATAAATAAACAAATAAATTAATATAAATATATTTTGAAGACAATTGTGTTGGTGATGAGCAAACTGAAAAATCAAGATGTTTTGTACTGAAGTTTTGAATCTGAAATTACAACTTTGACATCGAATTTAACTTGATTTAGCTTTTAAATATTTTAGAAAGTGACACAATGGACACCAGCAATCAGTCGCAATAGATTGAATGATTTGTACTCTCTTCAGAAAACTTGTGTGTGTGTGTGCACGCGTGTGTGTGTGTGTGAACAATTCGAATATTGATTTGGCGCATGTATTTGTATCTACATAATGTAAGTGAAATATTGCTCTCTTTTACTCTTACTTGTTTCAGTCACGTGACTGTGGCCATGCTGGAGCACCGCCTTTAGTCGGGCAAATCGACCCCAAGACTTATTTTTGTAAGCCTAGTACTTATTCTATCGGTCTCTTTTGCCGAATTGCTAAGTTACGGGGACGTAAACACACAAGACTCGGTTGTCAAGTGATGTTGGGGGACAAACGCAGACACACAAACACAACACACACACACAAACAAATATATATATATACGACGGGCTTCTTTCAGTTTCCGTCTACCAAATCCACTCACAAAGTATTGGTCGGCCGTAGGCTATAGTAGAACACACTTGCCCAAGATGACACGCATTGGGACTGAACCCGGAACCATGTGGTTCGTAAGCAAGCTACTTACCACACAGTCACTCCTACGCCTATATCGTTCAATTCATTATAACTTTTTTCATTATTTCTTATTTGTTTCAGTTATTAGAGTGCAGCCATGTAAGAGCACCGCCTTGAAGTAGTTTTAGTCAAATCAGTCGACTCGAGTAATTATATTTTTTATGCCTAGTACTTGCTCCATGAGTCCTTTTTTGCCGAACCTCTAAACTACGTGGACGTAAGCACATCAACATCGGTTGTAAAGCGATGGTGGGGAACACAAAAAATACAAACACACACTCACATGTATGTATGTATGTATGTATGTATGTGTATGTATGTATGTATGTATGTATGTATGTATGTGTGTGTGTATGTATAAACAATTAGACACGACAGGTTTCAAAGGGTTTGGCCGGACCGAGGATTTAGTAGAATACAATTGCCCAAGATGCAACGCAGCAGCAGTGAATTGGGAACCATGTGGTAGGTAGGTAGGTAGGCAGGCAGGTAGGTAGATAGCTAGGTAGGTAAGTAGGTAGGTATCTAGGCAGGCAGGTAGGTAGGTAGGTAGGTAGGTAGGTAGGTAGGTAGGTAGGTAGGTAGGTAGGTAGGTAAGTGGTTAGGTAGATAGTTTATATGTCTGGTTTAGAAACCCTGCCTCATTTTCTATTTATCCGTATGTATGCGCAAACTTCTCTGTGTATCTGGTTGGTTTATTGATTAATGTTAAACTCAGCAAGTTTACACCTTGAAACAAATACAACCTCCCCCACCTAGTCCTATGACTTACTCTTACCATTTCCTCCACATAACTCTCTCGTTACTTAACAACTCAATACCAATTGTTCACTCTCATAGGGGTATCTACTTATATTTCTTTCTATACTAACATACAGTGAAGGCGCATGACTCAGTGGTTAGAGCGTCGATCCCGGGCCGGGCTGTGTGCTGTGTTCTTGAGCAAGATACTTTATTTCATGTTGCTTCAGTTCATTCAACTGTAGAAATGAGTTGCAACATGACTGGTGCCAAGCTGTGTCGGCCCCTTTGCCTTTCTTTTGGATAACATCGGTGGCGTGGAGAGGGAAGGCTGGCATGCATGGCCAAATGCTGTTTTTCCATAAACAACCTTAGCCGGACTTGTGCCTCAGAAGGGAACATTCTAGGTGCAATTCTATGATTATTCGTGACCGAAAGGGGTCTCCTCCGCACTAATATACACATAACTGTATATCCATGTGTGCGGACGAATATACTACGGCACTCCGTCGGTTACGACGACGAGGGTTCCAGTTGATCCGATCAACAGAACACCCTGCTCGTGTAATTAAAGTGCAAGTGGCTGAGCACACCACAGACACCTGTACCCTTAACGTAGTTCTCGGGGTGATTCAGCGTGACACAGTGTGTGACAAGAGTGGCCGTTCGAAATACAGGTACGACAGAAACAGGAAGAAAGAATGAGAGAAAGTTGTGGTGAAAGAATACAGCAAGGTTAGGAACCACTCGCTGCCGGTGCCTTGTGGAGCTTTAAGTGCTTTTACTCAATAAGCACTCACAACGCCCGGCGTGGGAATCGAAACCGTGATTCTACGACCGCGAGTCCGCTACCCTAATCACTGGGCTATTGTGCCTCCACAACGCATGAATATATATCTATATCTTTATGGCCACATGTGGATGCACAAGCACGTCCATAGATATATATGTGCAGACCTACGAATGCCCATATGTGCGCGAAAGGGCGCGGCAAGATAAGCATGCACATGGACAGTTGTACACTACACACCAGCCTCCTACTTCCTAGCTAGTCCCCTTAACCACCCCTCTTTTTTGTTATCTGATAAACTCCATAACCCACATTAGGTCATTTTACTTTTGATATTTACTTTTGATATCTACCGTAACGATTTATTTTCACTCACATATGAGCACATACTTATGCGGATACACAGAGTACATATATATATATATATATGTGTGTGTGTGTGTGTGTGTGTGTGTGTGTATCTGTGTGTGTTTGTAGTTGTATATACCTTTGTATTAGTACAAGAATATATAGGCGTAGGAGTGGTTGTGTGGTAAGTAGCTTGCTTACGAACTACATGGTTCCGGGTTCAGTCCCACTCCGTGGCAACTTGGATAAGTGTCTTCTACTATAGCCTCGGGCCAACTAAAGCCTTGTGAGTGGATTTGGTAGACGGAAAATGAAAGAAGCCCGTCGTTTGTATATATATGTGTGTGTGTGTGTGTTTTCTGTGTCTGTATTTGTCCCCCCCCCCCAACATCTGTATTACGTACCCGTAACCTAGCGGTTCGGCAAAAGAGACCGATAGAATAAGTACTAGGCTTCCATAGAATAAGTCCTGGGGTTGATTTGCTCGACTTAAGGCGGTGCTCCTGCATGGCCGCAGTCAAAGGATTGAAAGAAGTAAAAGAGTAAAAGAGAGATATATTATAACACAGTTTATTTGGATATGTAATATTGTAAATTAGATACAACCCACCCACCTATACATGTTGTATAACTTGATTTAACAGTGTCTGTATATATTCTTAACCGCTAATTCTAATTACTTGATAACCACTACTGCTCATTTCAACATTATATGCTTCTAAATCATACTTATACAAGCGGCATATGGCCTCTTACAATATATATATATGCTGTTTGGCTTTTTACTTCAGTGAGTAACGGTTTCTTAATGGCCAGCCTTTTTTGAAAATTAACTGATCAATTGTATCCTCTTACTGTCTGGTCCAGTCCTACTCCAAACCCGGGGTTGTTTCAGGTATACTGCCTACTTATAATAATTAGTAAAATGCATACGAAATTAATTAACAGTAAATTATGGTCCACTATTATCATTTAGTTCTATAACTAGCAGTATTTCTAATTATATTTCTTACTGTTTCACTTTATTTTTTGACTTAAATTGCTCATTTTATATATCTAACCCACGCCTTTCCTCTGTATATTGGAACGTACCACTTAATATCATAACTACCTCTTATTCTATTTATAAATTCCAGTCTATCGAATGCTTCACAATGGATCAGCATGTGGCACCAATCGATTATCACCGTTCTCACTTTCTCCTTTTTCTCCTTTTTTTTTTTACTTATATTTTATTTACTTTTCCGCTCTGATGAAGTTTCGTGATTCAGTTTGTTATAACTAATTACCTACAATGATAACTATTATTATCATTATTGTGGCGGTTAAAACTGGGAATCATGCTAACTGAAACAACTGTAAGTTGAGATTCTGTCTTTTTGTAATTAATTAATTAAATGATAATTGATTTAAATATACTTCACGATGTCGTGCTGCTACTGTTTTTACCTCGCTCAGAGATTTCTTATTGCTTGTTTCAACATTTTCGAGAGTAGTGATTTTTTGTCACTGGAAAAAGTATATATATTTGTATGGAGAACCACTTCTCA